>NC_056746.1:1212731891-1212959391 GCF_019279795.1 Protopterus annectens
TACATTTCACCTGGCAGCTATGCTAGTTCTCCTAGATTACCTTCTTAGTGCTGTTTTCCCTTCCCACTGCCTTCCTGTTTAAGCCCGAGGGTGTGCAGCATAAACACAGTGCTCAAATCTGCAAAGAGCTGCTATTTCCTGGTTTACTTTTTTTCCCTTTAAAACCCGGTGTGCAGCACACACACCTGCTTAGGCAATGTAAAGAGTGCTAGGCAGCCTCAGACACACACCCTTGCTTAGCTCTGCTAAGCTAAGGGCAAAACCGAGCCACAGGGCTTCAATCTGCTTACAGTATACCTGACACACCCCTCTATGATGTCAGCTAACTCCTAGGCTTGCACCAAGCTATTTCTGCTCTTACACTGTTGGGTGATAATAGCATGCAGGGGAAATCTGGGATTCGGTATCATCCCCTCATTTGCAAAGGATTGCCTGCTGATGCATAGTTACAGATCCCACAATGAGCCTCTCCCTTTAGTAACCACTATTCACTGGTCATGTTGTCTTCTGCCTGCCATTGAGTATAATGACAAAATAGTGATTTTGGTTAGAATACTTATTTTAGGCTTTTTTTTTATTTTTCACCCGATCCCATTTGCGCGCTGCTGCCCTACCCTTAAACAGCCGAGATCGGCTAAAAAAAATAAAAGCCAATTTTTTTTTATTTTTGCAACTGTTTTTCATGCCAATGGTCATATATTTGGCGATTGGCATGCTTTCTACATAATATCCACCCTTTATTTGGAGCTGTCATGGCTCCATTTTGTAGTTTGCAGAAATGTACTCTGTTACTGGCTGAGTACATTTTTGCAGATTACACTAGTCCTGTATGGTCAGCTTCCAGCTTCCTGATCACAAATTCACCTCATTGGCATGGATTTCACCTGCAAATGGGGTAATTTGCATACAGGGGCTTAGTCCGTGCAGGACTAGTGCAGGAGTGTTCATGCACGTCCCTACAGCTTATTCCTGGATCGCATGGCAGACATATTGCCTGTTGGAGCTCCTGCACTAGTCCAGCACACCGTGCAGGGCTTGCTGAATCCAGGGGAATGTCTTGGAAAATACTTTTATATTGTGTTTTATAACAAGCTCACAAATTAAAGTAATTTATTTTTTTGTCCAATTCCATTATTTCACTGCGTAATTTATCTAAAGTCACACAGTTGTGCTTGACCAACAATTCCATTAATTCACAGCCATGTCGATAAAACATGGCCAACAATTCTTAATGTAAAAGAGAGTGCTGCACCAACCCAATTGCAAATCTCCAGACATGGAGACCTTTAGGTACAAGTTTAGATTTCAAACATTCACGGAAATAAATATTTTCTTGTTGCAATCTATGATATTGAGTTAACTTGTTTCTAAAATTTCATTTATTGTCAATAGATGGTATATTATTTTCAGTACAACCAGCATTTGGTACATCCCCCCTGTAGCCATGACTCCAAAGAAAATGGTGTTTGTTGATCTGTATTACTTATGTTAACCAAAACGGAAACTTCATGAATAGAATGTGCTGAAAGAATAGTTCCACTGTCCATATTAATACCCACATTTCTCAGCATCTGGGAGTGGTATTGAAATCAGGCAGTTCCATTCTCACTACATCCAGAGGCTTAGTAAACAGCTCCTGAACAGGAATAGATAAGTTATTAACTGCTTCAAGAAGCTGTAAAAATTTAGCTTATGATACACTTGAAATGTACTCTGCCATGCTGCAAGAACACCAACCAGGAAAAAGCAAAATTCACCAACCAGAAGAGCAAAATAGCAGCAAAGGAAGAGAACCACAGGTGCTAAATCCATCAAAATACCGTTTATTGGTAGGTGCTTTCATAAGGTTAAAAATCACCAAACTTCTTCAGACACCATTTAACAAACATACCCAACCATTTATATCAGTGTCACTACTACCAGCATCCAATGACATCAAGTAAACACCCCCACATGATTCATTTAAAAATTCCACGAACTACAAGTTTAAAAAATACATGTTCTTTAAAGAGGCATTCACATCACTATTAATTTTGCATTACATACATCTTTCATTTGAATTTATACATCACACCATGTTTCTAGTGATAAAAAATGGAATTCTGTCATACACTTTTAATTTAAGCAAACTGGAAACAGTCACCATGTCATTAAATCCGAGTGGACAACTAGCATTCAAATAAATCTGCCACCATACCTCTTTCCCTTCTAAATATAACTTCCATGGTCCCCCATGAGCTTCACTTTGTATCTATTGTAATACTGAAAATTTGAAAGTATGTTGGGGAAATACCTTTAAGTGTCTATATAAGCATTGGTTTCCTCATGTTGTGCAATTTCATAAAAATGCAAATAAATTCTTTGTGACAATTTATGTTGTGTTTTGCTATTGTTATGGATAATAACCAAGATGTTATTAACACCTATTTCCAGTTGATGGATATAGTGCTAGGATACAATTTCATCCAGTTTGAAGGGCACTACTTTCAGCAGAACCAGGGAGTGGCCATGGGCTCCACCTGTGGTCCACTGTATGCCAATATTATCATGGTCTGGTGGGAAAGATGCTTTCTTTTTAATAGCAGATTTTATACCTATAGCTCTATGTATGCCCACTTTTTGGATGATTTGTTTATTTGCTGGAAGAGACCCCCAGATTAAATAAGTTAATTCATAGAATATATTAACTGCCTTTTTTAAATTCACTTATACAGTGGGTACAAATTGTATAGTGTATTTGGATATTGAATTATTTAAGATGGAAGGTGGGGGAATTAAATTCAAAATGTATAGAAAGCTCACATTTTCTAATTGTTATTTACACTAACACTAGTAGTCATCCACCACATGTTAAATGTGGAATCATTAAGGGGCAACTTGTAAGAGCTGCCTGACTGGTTTCTGAATTTAATGATTTTTTTTGAGTGAATGTGATGTAATGGGCTAGATGTTTTTGGATAAGTGGTATCCCTTACTATCGATTTGTAATGTAAGGGATGAAGTTATAAGAAAGTGAAATAATGGATTTTATGTACCTTTAATACAAGGGTCAAGTTTAATATCACTCCCCATTCAACCTGTTACACAGGTTGAATCATCACATGCGTTTATGACCAGTAATAGTCCAGCAATATATGAATTTAGCTATGGCAAAGAAAGGAGTTTAACTTTTACTAGTGATACTTCCTTTTGCCCCTTTGTTACTACATTTTGTGAAAATAGCTATATGGTCAAATATATGGTAATTTTGGGATGGCAATGTACTGGTACCAGGGCACTCACTTGTCAGATGGCACCATGTGGTATGTGTCATCAATGCCAACATATTTTTGTTGGGTCCAGCATTAAGGTATTGGATAAGAGTATAAAAATAAAGGGCAAATACAGTTGCTATTCTCAGCAGTGGTTTACATTGCCCTATGCACACAATGTAAGGGATACTAAGTGGGCAAAACACAACGGAATTTGTCACAAAGAATTTATGAGCATTTTTATGAAATTGCACAACATAAGGAAACCAATGCCTTATATAGACACTTAATGGTATTTCCCCAACATATTTTCAAATTTGAGGTATTACAACAGAGACAAAGTGAAGCCCGTGGGGGACCATGGAAGTTATATTTAGAAGAGGAAGAGGTATGGTGACAGATTTATTTGAATGCTAGTTGTCCACCAGGATTAAATGACATTGTGTCTGTTTCCAGTTTGCTTAAAGTAAAAAAGTGTATGACAGATAGAATTACATACTCTATCACTAGAAACATGGTATGTATGAATTCAAATGGTAGATAGATGAAATGCAACATTAAAAGTGATGTGAATGCCTCTTTTTTAAGGAACATGTGTTTTTTAAACTTGTAATTTTTAAATACATCATGTGGGGGTGTTTACTTGATATCATTGGCTGCTGTTAGTTATGACTCTGTTATAAATGGTTGGGTATGTTTCTTAAATGGTGTCTGTAGAAGTTTGATGATTTTAAACCTGACGAAAGCGCTTACCAGTAAACGGTATTTTACTGGATTTAGCACTTGTGGTTCTCTTCCTTTGTTGCTATTTTGCTCTTCTGGTTGGTGAATTTTGTTTTTTCCTGGTTGGTGTTCTTGCTGTATGGTGGAGAACATTTCAGGTGTATCACAAGCTGAATTTTTACAGCTTCTTGAAGCAGTTAATAATTTAACTGTTCTTGTTCAGCAGCTGGTTACTAACCCTCTTGATGTTGAGCGAATAGAATTGCCTGATTTCAATACCACCCTCCATATGCTGAGAAATGTGGATATTAATATGGACAGTGAATTATTCTTCCAGCACAACCTATTCATGAAGTTTCTGCTTTGGTTAACACAAGCAAAGCAGGTCGACAACCACCATGTTCTTTGGAGTCATGGCTACAGAGGGATGTACCAACTGCTCGTTGCACTGAAGGTAATATACCATCTATTGTCAATAAATTAAATTACTTTAGATACAAGTTAACTCAATGTTGTAGATTGCAACAAGAAAATATTTATTTCCGTGAATGTTTGAGATCTGAACTTATACCTAAAGGTCTCCTTGCCTGGAGATTTGCATCTGGGCTGGTGCAGCACTCTCTTTTATATCAAGAATTGTTGGCTATGTTTGATCAACATGGCTGTGAATTAATGGAATTGTTGGTCAAGCACAACTGTGTGACTTTAGATAAATTACAAAGTGAAATAAAGGAATTGGACAGAGAAATAAATCACTTTAATTTGTGTGCTTTTTATAAAACACAATATGAAAGTATTTTCAAAGACATTGATGCTTTATGTTTTCAAATAATGAATAGGAAGAGCAAACAATTAGAGAGGGATAGGTGGGTCTACGCCTCAGGTACAGCCTACCCTGCTCCTCCAGTTGACCAGACTTTACATTCTCATTGTACTAGTAATAATTCTGATAACATGGAGGATGGACAAATCAACAACGGTCAAACTTCTTTCCCTTTAGACCCACCAGTTATCAGACGATCTGATAAAATACAGAATCAGAGGCAACAGTACCAGAGTTCATACCCACAGAGGAACAGGAGAGGATGGAATAGACAGAGAAATGGTCAGAACAACATGAGGAACCATAGGTGACTGTGTGTGAAATAGTGAAAATGAACACTATTTATTCTCCATACAAGATTGTTTTTAATTCTCTGCTGTACTTTAAGATTTGTAATTGTAGTACCACCACACTATTAGTAATTTAACAACTGAGGAAACCAATATTTTGCAGGGATTGTGTACCAACCATGATATAAAATATATGCAGACTGACGGGGGTGGGATAGTAGTTATGCAATGGGATGATTATGTACAGAGAATGTCTCAAGTTTTGCATAGTGAAACTTATAGTGAAGCTACTTTAAATGAAGTAAATGTGGCTTATAGGAAAATTGATTGCAATTTGTTGGACATGTTGACACAAGATCAAATAACAGTCACTGAATATAACTATATGCCCATTAAATATCCTAAGCTTCCAGTGATTTTCAGCATACCGAAGATCCATAAGGATCCTAACACCTCCCCCCTGCATTAAATTGTTGATTCCGGTTGGTCTAAAACAAGCTATATAGCAAAATTCCTTGATAACAAGTTAAAAAATTGTGTTTCACAGATTCCTTACCTTTGCAAAGATTCATGGCCTTTTTTGTCAACGTGTAACAGTTTAAAGCCTACACATGATAAAATTTTCATTACTATAGATGTGAAAGATTTGTTTAGTTGCATACCCCATCAGATTGGCATGGAATGGTTTGGTGAATTTTTAAATGAAATTATGGAACTTAACCAAGATGTTATTAACACCTATTGCCAGTTGATGGATATAGTGTTAAGATACAGTTTCATCCAGTTTGAAGGGCACTAATTTCAGTAGAACCAGGGAATGGCCATGGGCTCTGCCTGTGGTCCATTGTATTCCAATATTATCATGGCCTGGTGGGAAAAATGCTTTCTTTTTATTAGCAAATTTTATACCTATATCTCTATGTATGCCCGCTTTTTGGATGATTTGTTTATTTGCTGGAAGGGATCCCCAGAGAAAGTAAGTTCATTCGTAGAATATATTAATCAGACGACTGGCTTTTTGAAATTCACTTCTACAGTGGGTACAAATTGTATAGTGTATTTGGATGTTGAATGATTTAAGATGGAAGGTGGAGGAATTAAATCCAAAATATATAGAAAGCCCACATTTTCTAACTGTTATTTACACTACACTAGTAGTCATCCACCACATGTTAAATGTGGAATCATTAAGGGGCAACTTGTAAGAGTAGCCCGAATGGTTTCTGAATTTAATGATTTTTTGAGTGAATGTGATGTAATGGGGCAGATGTTTTTGGATAGGGGCTATCCCTTACCATTGATTTGTGGTATAAGGGATGAAGTTATAAGGAAGCAAAATAATGGATTTTATGTACCTTTAATACAAGGGTCAAGTTTAATATCACCCCCCCCCCATTCAACCTGTTACACAGGTAGAATCATCACATAAGTTTACGACCAGTATTAGTCCAGCAATATATGAATCTAGCTGTGGCAAAGAAAGGAGTTTAACTTTTACTAGTGATACTTCCTTTTGTCCCTTTGTTACTACATTTTGTGAGGATAGCTATATGGTCACTGACATTTTAAACAAAATTAGAGTATTATAAAAGGGGACTTAGATATGCTGGACACCTTTGGACCAACCCCTAATGTAGTATATCGAAGGGGTAGTAACATAAAAAATATTTTGGAAAGGCAATGTACTGGTACCAGGACACTGACTTGTCAGATGGCACCATGTGGTATGTGTCATCAATGCCAACATATTTTTGTTGGGTCCAGCATTAAGGTATTGGATAAGAGTATAAAAATACAGGGCAAATACAGTTGCTATTCTCAGCAGTGGTTTACATTGCCCTATGCACACAATGTAAGGGATACTAAGTGGGCAAAACACAACGTAAATTGTCACAAAGAATTTATGAGCATTTTTATGAAATTGCACAACATAAGGAAACCAATGCCTTATATAGACACTTAAAGGTATTTCCACAACATATTTTCATACTTGCAGTATTATGACAGATACAAAGTGAAGCCCGTGGGGGACCATGGAAGTTATATTTAGAAGAGAAAAAGGTATTGTGGCAGATTTATTTGAATGCTAGTTGTCAACCAGGATTAAATGACACGTTGTCTTTTTCCAGTTTGCTTAAATTAAAAGTGTATGACAGATAGAGAATGTAATTCTATCACTAGAAACGTGGTGTGATGTATAAATTCAAATGGTAGATGGATGTAATGCAACATTAATAGTGACGTGAATGTCACTTTAAGAAACATGTATTTTTTAAACTTGTAGTTCATGGAATTTTTAGATGAATCATATGGGGGTGTTTACTTGATGTCATTGGCTGCTGGTAGTTATTACACAAATATAAATGATTGGGTATGTTTGTTAAATACTGTCGGAAGAAGTTTGATGATTTTTAACCTGACGAAAGTGCTTACCAATAAATGGTATTTTACTTGATTTAGCACCTTTGGTTCTCTTCCTTTGCTGCTATTTTGCTCTTCTGGTTGGCGAATTTTGCTTTTTCCTAGTAGCAGGATTATGTTGGTTTGGACATGTGCTGAGGAGGGATGCTGAGTATATTGGGAAAAGTATGGTAAGGATGAAGGTGCCAGGTAAGAGGAAAAGAGGAAGGCCTAAGATAAGGTTTCTGGATGTGGTGAGAGAGGACATGCAGGTGGTTGGTGTGACAAAGCAAGATACAGAGGACAGGAAGAAATGGAGACAGATGATCCACTGTGGCGATCCCCAATGGGAACAGCCAAAAGAAAGAGAAGGAGCTATAATGTCAGTCTTCACAGGTTGCCAATTATTTGTCAGACATAACATATTGTCAGTGTGCGTAACACTGGACAGTTGAATGGTATGAGCTCAGTATATCAACTTCAAATGTACTTCAACACACACATCTGCAACAGTAGTTTACTATGCAAATACCCTGTATAGATCTCTCACATTTCTAAGACAAACGTATATCATAGTTGTATTTACAATTAACATATGGATATATACAACATCCCAGTAGCTGGCCTAGCAGTGTCACAGTTAGTATTGTTCAACACACACTCCAGTAGTAGTCATATGTGAGACATCCTTTCCTGGGGTGACTCAGGGGCCTCAGCTGTGATCTATGTTACTTCAGACAGAGCCAGATGCTATGGCCATAGGTTCTGATCAGCAATATATCAGTACAGCAAGTCTTGTTGAGACATATTTGTTGCACTTCCTATTTCCCATTATTACACACCCCCTACGTATTCCATTACATGCTTAATTGTTTGACATAGCTTTTTTTCCCCAAGTATGGTTGGTTTGATTCCAATATGTGTTGCTTGGTTTGGTTGTTTTCTGTCTGTCTGTCTGTCTGTCTGTCTGTCTGTCTGTCTGTCTGTCTCTCTCTCTCTCAGAGATTTAGGGTATGCATCTGTTTTGCATAGGCAACAGCTTTCCTTTTGTAGGTAATGCTCATGAGCAGCTGATGGCCTGTGCACCAATTGGTGTCCCCCACTTGCTAATTGCATGCAGAACAGCTGTGTTGTTGTTCCTATAGCCAACTGAATGGCAACACACTCCTATAATTGAGTACTTCATGTGGGCGTTGCCCCTTTTCCTTGCCTGTGAGGAAGACTTCATGGAGGTTTGGGAACAACAGCATCACATAGGGTAGTTGAAAATACCTCTTACAATGAAAACTGTGAAGACAGCCCAGTAAGCTTGGGGAGAATGATCCAGACACAGGGAGAGAATGTAAATATTGCTGTTAAAGAGTTGAATTAACACTAGATTAACAGGGTTTGTGTGGACATGGCTTTTCTGTGTGATTTTAAGTCTGACAGTGTTATGTGGTTGACATAACTCTCAACTGTAGGGCTATCCACAGAATGGCCAGATTTTGAACTCTCATGTTTGGTTTGTTCCTCAGACATTTTTTGTCTTTGGAAAATCAGTAGCATACTATGGGGATTGCAGTCAGTAAATGGTATCATCCATTTGTGTTTCTGACTTCATATCCCTCAGAAAAAATATGTTCCAACAAACCCTGTTACACCAGCAACTGTCTCAATTTATAACAGCAATATTTCACACATGCCCCTGTTTTTGGGCCTCTGTTTTCCAAGTATGTCAGGCTTTGTCCAGATGTCATGCAGTAAGAGGTTGATTTGTAGATTATATCATTATTTAGTGCATTCATTCCTGATACCATCCCAGTGATGTATCAGAATGCCAGACATTTTATGTGTAAGAGGCCGTATATGTGAGGACAAAACCTGGACATTCTATGGGACTCTGAACAGTTGAGAGGTCTGCGTATTTCTGGTGATTGTTGACAGACTGTCAGGATTGTGTAGCACTGTAGTGTGTAAATATTATTTGGCCTATGTAGGAAGGGGAGTAGATGTATGTGTTATGGCACCTTTTCTGTCAGACTGTGCATGCTGCTTCAGTTTCTGGTGGTCTATCAGCTGTATATGTTTATAGGGACAGACTGAGACATGTGCCATACCACAGTCAGGTGTCATACTACACTGTGAATTGGGCCAGTATATGTAGGGGTAGTGCGTGAGTGGCAAACATGATGAGATGTTTTGGTTCACACAGTCGTTAAACTCTACTGTTCAGTTTGCTTACCAGTATGTCATTGTGACTGTGGTGAAATTGGTTGAGGGTATCCACTTTCACACTGGTGTCTGTTTTTCATTGTTGTTGCATCACTGTAGTGCCTGATATATTTGCAAATACATGTGTAATTCCCATTAGCGGATTTGGGTTAGTGTTGTGTCAGTCTGATTGTAGTTTGAACTGTGGTTGGTGACATGCTTAGCAGCTGAATGCAGTTTCCCTAATGTGATGTTATGTCCAGATATTTGTAGGATGTACTGTTGCCTGGTCCCCATACAAGTGGTGTATTTCTGACACATCAGTGGGATGATGTGAGGATTTAAGTCACTAACTAGTGAGAAGTAATTGAGTGTTGGACATGCTATTTCAGTCAATATATGTTAGGACAGACAGGAGGGTGTTACTGCAACAACTGTGTCAGCTTATCTACTCCAGTATTTCAGATATGTCCCTATTTTCATGGCTTTCTCCCCCCACTTTGTTAGGCTTGGTCCAGATTCATTGCACTAAGGGGTTCTGAGAATATGTCTCAACTGCCCGGATTGTTTCAGAATGTCCACGTTTATTGCTAATATTTCTGGTCTGCGCCACAGATTCATTATTTTTATTCCCCTAGTAAATTACTGTGATGATCTGTGAATTTCTGTCAGTAAATGATGACATACATATACATACATATGTATATATATATATATATATATATATATATATATATATATTATATGTATATATTTTATATATTTTTATATGTACATCTTTATATTATGTATATATTTTTCCATTTATATGCATCTCCATACATATATACATGTGTTATATATGTATATATACAAAACCTGACTGATTCTACAGAATCTTTTCCCTACTCTTGAATGACTCTACTGCATGATATGTTGGAAAAAGCATCAGCAATTCCTACAGCTCAAATGGTGTAGTGGTACATTGCTCTGACTAAGGTGTACAGGGCCCTGGGTTGGAGACTTGGCAGAGCTAATTATTTTGTTGCTAGGCAGAACAGTGGCTGATGAAGACAGAGTGGTTAAAGCAGTTTTAAGTGGGTTTGCATGAGTTTGTGTGACGTTAAGTGATGCCAACACACGGTTAACCATACAGATGCTTAATCTGTGTTGGCTTCACTTAACGTTGTGCAACCTCGCTTACTCCTGCTTACACCCGTGCTAATTTCTCTAAAAGAATAGAAAAAGGGGTAATAGGAAAGTGGTGAAAAAGAGGCACACAGAGGGAAAAACAATATGAAAGATAGCTAAGGATGTGCAGGACTGGTCTAGGGAAGGTCCATAACTGCCCATTTTTTTATACAGCAACAGCTTTGCATTTGTACAGAATTTGGAGGTGAATTTGGACAGTCAAACCCCAGAGAGGGGGATGAGGACAACATAAATGTTTTGTCAAGCCAGTAGGACCAGATTACATGTGTCCAGTGGACATGTTTGCAAAATGGACAGCTATGTATGGGGCGATATATATATATATATATATATATATTTTTTTTTTTTTTTTTTTTTTTGGGGATAGATGCCGTTTTCTTTTTTTTAATGTGAGATTGGGAAGCAGCAGAAGGATTTTAGGTATGTCTGGGGAGGTAGGTTAGGTAGGGAGGCAGACAAGACAGCAGACAGGGGTGGTATATGACACATGAGGGGAGTAAACACATTTGACGGGGAGGGTGGTTGGGAATCTGAAGCACATGGGCCCCCATATGGGTACAGTGGGACTGAGATCATCACCCTTGGGCAGTCACCACTGCACTTTCACTGCCCCAAAGGTGGCTGTGCTGGGGGATGGACCGGAGGAGTGGCCTGCCCATCGAGGTGCACCATGTGACCCTTAATTTGGCTCAGCTGCTCTCCAAACTTGGATCAAAGGGTGCTGTGCACCAAACCCCAGACGTGACTGTGGGTGACAGTCTCCTGTCCATGCCTGCTCCGGGGGGGAGGGGGCTCCATCCCCTGTGGTGGTTCCATCCAAAAGTGGTGCAGGACTAGCAGATGAGGGAGATCTGGGTTTGGTCATAGACATGCTGAGGCCCTGTGCCAGGGCCAGATGAGGTGGAACAGGCAGATCCACTGGGTCTTACTTCCCAAATGTGCTATGGTGTTGAGGTTTTACAAAATGTGTTGGCTAGTCATGAACAAAATATTTCAAGATTAGTTATAACAGCATGCATGGGTGTTCCAATTAACCCCATAAACAGATTTGAAACAGTTGCATAGCAAATAAAACACATGCATAAATGGAAGAACAGTATGCATTGTAACAGCATGCTAGTAACATTGATGGCAACGGGCCAACAATGGTATTTCAATAACATGCAAGCAATCAAACATATTAACAATGATATAACACAAGTCCCAACATTTGGGTTGGAGCACAACATACCCATAGTACATGAGTAATAATTATTGATGCAGATGAGGGCTGGGGGGGCGAGACAGAAAATCCATTAACAACTGTTTATGCTTCTATTTTCAACAACAATACTGCTCAATACTCTATGGGTCTACCATCACTTTACAACTACCTATGGCCATGCTTCTGTAATACAAAAATACCTATAAAACTGTCAGCCTGGAATGGTATGAGGCAAACTATGAAAACTCTGGGTACATGATTAGAGGGGGACTCATACATGTCAGGATTAGATATCTGGCACAGGAGGAGAACCCTGAACTGCTATTATGTGAGTGTGCTACTGGCAAACATCAGCTGGTTTCCTATCTGTGTCCAGGATTATTTTCAGCAGTGACCACTAGCTGTGACAGCGTGACACTTGAAAGATGTATCAGAAACATACCTCTCAACCTCTTAGAGCATGACATCTGGACAAATCCATACATAAGAATGGGACAAAGGCCCATAAACATTGACAGTTTTTAGATATTGCTCTTAGAAACTTAGAAAGTTGATAAAATAACAGGTTTTGCATTCGCATGTTTTTCTGATGAATATGACATCTGACACATGCATGTCTATCATTATTTTCTAACGTCAGTCTATAATGGTTTGCCACTGATTTGCCATGACACCACTACTTTATGTAAAATGGACCAAAAATCTGAGACAAATATCTGGACATTTACTGAATATCTGTACAGATGAGAGGTATGATTTGGGAAGAGTGCATATTGTATGCACCTACCCTGCTGTCATTTGCAGACATAAGGTGGGTCAATTGAACAGTTGTACATAGTTTATTAGTATATCCTTCATATACCTACTGGCAACATTTACTTACCCGTAAAACCTGTGGGGAAAATATCTGTTAACACTACCTAACTGTTTTACATGTAGTCCTGATTTCTTGTGTGTTGATATGCACACATCTTAGTACCACTCCCTGGATTCAAACCGTGTCTAGGTGTGCAAAATTAACAACTAAGCTATTTCTTATCACACTGAGCTACTAGGGAACTGTCATTTTTTGTGTCAATGGTTTCAGCCTAATAGTCTCTTGGTTAGACAGTCTGAACTTGTAATCCTGTGATGCATGCATGACAGATAGTTATTGTACTGTGCATTACTCCTTTGGATTACTACAACCTGGAAAGCAAAGGTTAACACAAGGCAATGCTGCATGGTATACACCAATACTTTCCATATTACTATTCAAGGTTCAGAGCTTAGTGCAGTATATATATTTCACATTTAATTTATATCTCATTTTACAGCTACACCATCTGTGGTTTCTCCTAACAGCTTGTTCACAGATGAACCTCAGTTAATGTATGCTTTCACATCCATATTTTTTGTGAAGAACCTGTATACATTCTATATATGTCTACAACAACATGCCAGAATAAACACAACAGTTTTTTAAGGGTCTTTATTGTACTTAAAAAAGTATGACTGACGAATATTGATTTATTCAGTTCACACAGTAACAGTATACCTACTAGCAGTAACCAATGTACTCCTGCTTAGCTATTTTAACAATATACTACAAAATAGATTTATACTCACCAGCTTGTCAGCCCAGCCTCAGCAGTCTGTCACCATGGGCTTCCATGTTCACAGCCCTCTCTGCTGCAGCTGTAGGGGAGAGAAACACACATTATGCATATCGGTCTATAACATTCTCAGGCTAGTATTTGCTACAAACTACATGATAGTGACACTTACACACTACTGGAGCATTCCAGTCATGTCCATCTTGGATCCACTGGTCCAAGAGTATCCCCTTCCTATGCTTTAGGTCAGCATAGTGGTGCTGGTACCTGCTCACCAGTCCGTGGGATACCAGTACCAATGATGAGGTCATGTGCAAGATGGTCGATGGCCTCCGCTTTGTATTGGGAGCCCTGGTACTGGCCCTGCAGCAGTCTGTCCTCATGGTTTTTAACTAGGAGTCCAGCCATGACCCTGGACTCCTGAATGTTCCAACATTGCACCTGACAGTGCACTCCCTCTCCTACGCCAGCCATTGTATCTGCACAGATGGACTATAACAGATTATGACTGTATTCCTCCCTACGCCATTTAAATAGTGTGATATTCCCATCTTTGCTGTCATTGGACCATTTTGAAAAGGTTAAGCTCTGCTAAACAGTGCACAAATCCTCTAAGCCAATTTTAACACTGCTTAAAGGAGAAGTTGTTGAGCAGTGTTTGACAGTGTACAAATCTACTTAGCTGAGCTGCCTGCTGCTTAGTATTGATGTCTTAGCAATGGTTACACCTGCTAAGCATAGCTGACCATTGCTAACTATTGCTCAGTTTTAATTTTTTAAATATACCAGAAGACTGACTTCATTTATTAAGTGTATATGATGTACTTTACATGACCATCCCTCTATGTTCTTTCCTTACATTGGCAAGGGTGTGACTATACTGTATGGGACACTTGTGTGTACATGGGTGGTTTCATATGTTATATGCACTCACACTTTCATTGTACACCAGCTACACTATCCTAGTTGACAAAAAACAGTTACTACATAATTTAAGTTTAAAAAAAAATAATTTTAACACTGCTTTCTCATTTAAAAACAAGTTGCCTGTCTTGGTACTTGAACCATGAATACTGAATGTAAAACCAGGACTCTAACCACTACACTACCTCAGTTGTGAATTTTTTCTGTATATTTGTATTTATCTCCTATGGATGTTTAAGCTATGGTAAGTGGAGGACCATAACATGCACACCCGCTTAGCTACGCTTAAATAGTCCTGAGCCTAGAAAAAAATATATATATTATTATTATATTATTATGTTATATAGTGAGTATTGTGGTGTTCTGACAAGTCATAGAGGACTGCAATCAGGAAGTAATGGCATACCACAAAACAACAAAAAATGCAGTAAATAGAAAACCAGACTACTCAGCCAGGAAAACTCACACAACGATCTCTGTATTTAGATAAATTTAATAAAAGAACTCTGGTCCCGAGGCACAAACCAGCCTTCAAGAAGTCACAAAATAATCAGCACAAAGCACTTCTATATATAGTACACACAATTATACTTAATTATATAATTAAACAATTAATCACATATTTAGGAATTTTTTTTAAGAAAAACCTTCCAAATACATTCATTGTTCAAGCCTACTGGAGACAATGTAGTAAACTTTAAAATATACAAGGATTCTTTATACATTTTCTTTTACATTCCCCTCCTCTTTGTCTATAATTTGTTCTAAAATACAAGCTTTCAGAAAAGAAGGATCATTACTATGATAAAGACTAAAATGTAGGGCAACAGGACTTATGAAATGGCATACATTTGGCTTTCAGGCTTCTATCCTTCAGAGATTCCTGCTAATACATATCCTGTTTTCTATCAACTTTCTAAGTGTGTGAGGGCAATATTTCAGATGTGTCCCTATTTTTAGTGTTTTCATCCCCTATTATTTGTGCCTTTGTCCACATGGGCTGCTGTCAGGGAATATTGGCATACATTTACTTTCAGACTTCTATCCTTCGGTAATTCATGCCAATGCATAACCTGTTTTCTATCAACTTTCTCAGTTTGTGAGGGCAATATGTATAATGTGTCCCTTTTCAGGGATTTATTCACAATTATCTGTGCTTTTGTACATGTTTCCTGCCTTAGCAGGTTGCAGAGGTGTCGTACGGCACTTTTACAATGCAGGGGGTGTGTCACAGAACCGGTCACACACCCCTTGCATTACTTTCTTGCTGCTGTATGTATTTCAGTGTCTGCGGACACTGAAATGATCATTTATTTCATTTCAGTGTCCACAGACACTGAAATATTAGCATAATATAAGAGAAATTCTTTAATATTATGCCAGATCATATTAAAAAGTGCTGTACTGGCAACTCTAGTTGCCACCTTTCATTGTGGCTAAAACCAGAGTAAAGCCGCATCCCTTTGCATCACCAGTAACCCCACACATCCCACCCCCTCTCTCGCCCATTTTGTGACATCATGATGCCATCACCTGAAAGGAAACGCCCTCTTTTCCCATTTCTGCTGCCTACTTTCAGCTGATTTACTATGCTTTCTGTAAAAAAGCATAGTAAATCAGCCACTTTACAAGCTCTGATAGTCTGTTTCCTGTTTAAAACAGAATACTGGAATTTGTACAGTGTTTTCTGGACTACTGGAGAATCAATTTGATTTCCGGATAGTCCAGAAAAAAAAACGGAGGGGTGGCAACCCTATGTACTGCACTTTCTGTGTGCTGAGGGCATGTTCAATGTCCATGCACTTGTTGAACACGCCCCTGCACTTGTTCATGGTTTGTGTCCATGTAGGTTAAACAGCAGTGCACCTTCATGAATATGCAATTCACATTGCTGTGCTATAGGGACATAAACCACTCCATGCAAGAATAGTGCTATTCCTGCATGGAGTTATTTGAATCCCATGGAATCACAATTCAAGCATCCCGACAGTCTTACATACATATCTATAACAGACTCTGTCTAGTAATCTTAAAGACAGCTAAGGAATATAACTGATTCCTTTATTATAAAAAAAAAATGCCAACTATCCCAATGTAAGCTACATGGCATTTGTAATACATATTTTCAGAAATCTGTCCAGAAAAGTTAGAGAATTACAGATATTTCTGTAAATCATTTACTAACAAAATATTCTTGCTTTATAGCTCCATGTCCTTTGTAACGCATATGTTTAGAAATCTGTACAGTAAGCTCAGAGACAGCTATGGATATCTCTGCAAGTCATGTACTAATAAAAACATTCCTGCTTGCACTTACAGATTCTGATGGAATCCATTAAATTTGTAATTAAAAAAAATTAATAAAGGCAAAGGGCAATTATGGCCACATTGCCATAGCTAGCATTAGATAACAATGTGTTTGGGACTTGTGTGGCATTCATAACATGCATTTTTAGGAATAGACCAAGAAACATCTATATATTTCCATAAGTTATCCACTAACATAAAATACATGTTTCATAGCTGAAATGCTATTTGTAATATAGATATACACTAAGAATGCTCTTTCCAATAAGCTTAGAAACAACTACAGATATCTTTGTAACATATGTATTAATAAAATATGGTGGCTCGGATGTACAGATTCCAGTGGAATCCATACATTTTCTACTAAAAAATTAAATGCGAAAAGCAATTACGGCGATATTGCCATAGCTAACATTTGCTAACAATGAGTTTGGGATTTGTGTGGGGAAGACAAGTAACACACACACACACACACACACACACTCAAGAAAAGTAGGAGAGATAAGTTGGGGCATGGCCAAGATGGCAAGCAGTTAGCATCACAGGAATTTTGCTCTGCTTCTTCTATACATTTTTGACAGGATTAAATTTTCATTTTCATCACAAATCATTCAAATAAGCTGCAATATCATGTTGGAAACATCTTGGGACATTTTGGTGGAAAAATAATGTACATTTCAAATATTTTCCTGTCAAAACTTCAAGATAAACATTTACCAAAGGAAGATAAACCACTGTAAAGTAGTTTCACAAGAAAATTCAGTGAAGAAAGAGTTAGTCTGTTCTTTGCAGTATATAAGACATATCCTTAAAACTAGATAAACTGGACTCCAACATTGACAAAATAAAAGAAGACTGTATAAAGCAGATTGAATTAGTCAAGGAAAAAGTGAAACAACAGAAATTCCAGATATCTACTATGGAGTAAGGTCAGATGGTAGTGGATTTTGCGGAAAGGATGGACATGGCTGTGTTGAATACGTATTTTAGCAGGAGGGAGGAGCATAGGGTGACATACAAGAGTGGAGGAAGATGCACGCAGGTGGAGTATATCCTCTGTAGAAGGGCCAGTCTGAAAGAGATTGGAGACTGTAAAGTGGTGGCAGGGGAAAGTGTAGTTAGGCAACATAGGATGGTGGTTTGTAGGATGACACTGGTGATCAAGAAGAGGAGGATGAGTGTGAGGGCAGCACCAAGGATCAAATGGTGGAAATTGAAAAATGTTAAATGTGAGGTGATGTTCAGGGAAGAATTAAGACAGGCACTGGGTGGCAGTGAAGAGTTACCGAATAGCTGGGTAACTACAGCAGAGCTAGTAAGAGAGATGGCTAGAAATGTGCTTGGTGTTTCATCTGGAAAGAGGAAGGAGGACAAGGAGACCTGGTGGTGAAATGAAGAAATACAGGAGAGTATACAGAGAAAGAGGTTGGCGAAGAAGAAGTGGGATTGTCAGAAAATGAAGAAAGTAGACAAGAGCATAAGGAGATGAGGGGCATGGCAAAGAGAGAGGTGGTGAAGGCTAAGGATAAGGTGTATGATGAGTTGTATAAAAGGTTGGACACTAAGGAGGGAGAAAAGGACCTGTACCAATTGACTAGACAGAGGGACCAAGTTAGTAAAGATGTGCAGCAGGTGAGAGTGATAAAGGGTAATGAGGGAAACATACTCACAAACAAGGAGAGTGTGTTGAGCAGATGGAAAGAGTACTTTGAGGGGCTGATGAATGAAGAGAATGAGTGGGAGAGAAGGTTGGATGATGTGCGGATAGTGAATCATGAAATGCAGTGGATTAGCAAGGAGGAAGTAAGGATAGCTATGAAGACGATGAAGAACGGAAAGGCTGTTGGTCCAGATGACATACCTGTGGAAGCATGGAGGTGTTTAGGTGAAAAGGCAGTGGAGTTTTTAGCTAGATTGTTTAATGAAATCTTGGAAAGTGAGGGGATTTCTGAGGAATGGAGAAAAAGAGTTTTGGTACCAATTTTTAAGAATAAGGGTGATGTGCAGAGCTGTAGTAACTACAGAGAGATTAAATTGATCAGTCACAGCATGAAGTTATGGGAAAGAGTAGTGGAAGCTAGGTTAAGAAGGGAGGTGATGATTAGTGATCAGCAGTATGGTTTCATGCTAGGAAAGAGCACTACAGATGCGATGTTTGCTTTGAGAGTGTTGATGGAGAAGTACAGAGAATGTCAGAAGGAGTTGCATTGTGTCTTTGTGGATATAGAGAAAGCATATGACAGGGTGCATAGAGAGGAGTTGCGGTATTGTATGAGGAAGTTGGGAGTGTCAGAGAAGTATGTAAGAGTGGTACAGGATATGTACAAGGGTAGTGTGACAGCAGTGAGGTATGCGGTGGGAGTGATGGATGCATTTAAAATGGAGGTGGGATTACATCAAGGTTCAGCTCTGAGCCCTTTGTTATTTGTAATGGTGATGGACAGGTTGATAGATGAGATCAGACAGGAGTCCCCGTGGACTATGATGTTTGCAGATGACATTGTGATCTGTAATGTGAGTAGGAAACAGGTGGAGGAGACCCTGGAGAGGTGGAGGTATGCTCTAGAGAGAAGAGGAATGAAGGTCAGCGGGACTAGGACAGAATATATGTGTGTGAATGAGAGGGAGGATAGAGGAATGGTGAGGATGCAGGGAGAAGAGGTGGTGAAGGTGGATGAGTTTAAATACTTGGGATCAACAGTTCAGAGTAACGGTGAGTGTGGAAGAGAGGTGAAGAAGATAGTACAGGCAGGATGGAGTGGGTGAAGAGGAGTGCCAGGATTGATTTGTGACAGATGAGTACCAGTAAGAGTGAAAGGGAAGGTCTACAAGAGGGTAGTGAGACCAGCTATATTATATGGGCTGGAGACAGTAGCATTGACAAAAAGGCAGGAGTCAAAGCTTGACGTGGCAGAGTTGAAGATGTTAAGATTTGCACTGGGTGTGATGAGGATGGACAGGATTAGGAATAAGTATATTAGAGGGTCAGCCCAGGCTGGAAGGTTTGGAGACAAAGCCAGAGAGGCAAAATTACATTGGTTTGGACATGTGCTGAGGAGGGATGCAGATATATTGGTAAAAAGATGCTAAGGATGAGGCTGCCAGGTTACAGGAAAAGAGGAAGGCCTAAGATAAGGTTTATGGATGTGATGAGAGAAGACATGCAGGTGGTTGGTGTGATCAGAGCAAGATGGAGAGGACAGGAAGAAATGGAAACAGTTGATCTGCTGTGGCGACCCCTGACGGGAGCAGTAGAAAGAAAAAGAAGAAGAAGATATATATATATATATATATATATATATATATATATATATATATATATATATATATATATATATATATATGTGTGTGTGGGTGTATATATATATATATATATATATATATATATATATACATACACACACACACACACACACACACACACACACACACACATATATATATATATATATATATATATATATATATATATATATACATATATACATACATACATATATTGAGAGATATACACACACACATATATATATATATATATATATATCTATATATATATATATATATATATATATATATATATATATATATATATATATATACACACATACATATACATATAAATATAGATATAGTTATACAGATATACATATATAAATACATTGTCCCTACTGTTGAATGACTGTGCCTCATGATATGTTTGTGAAGACACGCATATCTACAGCTCAGATTTCTTAATGGCAAATTGTTATGGCTATGGTGTGCAGGATTCTGGGTTTAAGACCTGCAAGGGTTGATGATTTTATTGCTGGGAAACAAAGGCTGTTGGATACAAAGTAATTAAGGCATTTTTTGCAGTTGTAACCGGGTTTACATGGCAGTAAGCAGTGTTAACTTCCAGTTAAATATGCTTACAGACAGTTTGCCATAAAAGTACTTAATCTGGGTATGCATTGCTTAGCACCAAGCTAACAGTCTTAATCCCACTTACTACTGCTTAAAAGTGCTTACTCCCACTTACCCCTGTGCTAATTTCTTTAAAAGAAAAAAAAGGGGGTGATAGGAAAGTGGTGAAAAAGGGGGTATGCAGAGAGAAAGAATCATGGGAAAGTAGCTAGGGCTGTGCTGGATGAGTGTAGGGAAGGTCCCTAGCTCTCCATTTCTTTTACAGCAACAGCTGTGCATATATACTGAAATTGGAGGTGTATTTGGACACACAAACCCCCGACAGAGTGGTGAGGACAACAATAATGTATTGTGAAGCCAATTAGACAAGATTACATGTGTCCAGTGGACATGTGTGTGAAATGGACAGCTATGTATGGGGATGAAGGGGGGACAGATTGCCCTTTTTTATGATGAGATTGGGATGTTGGGGAAGGATAGTAGGTATATTTGGTTAGGTAGGTTGGGTAGGAAGACAGACAAGACAGACAAGACTGCATACAGGGCAGTATATGCCACATGTGGTGGTAAACACCTTGGATGGGGAGGGGAGGGCTGTTTGGAAATCGGAAACCCATGATCCCCCAAATGGAAACAGTGGGACTGAGGTCCCCCCCATGGATAGTCACCACTGCACCTTCATGGCCCCAAAGGTGGCTGTGCTGGGGCTGAGCAGGAAGGGCAGGCTAACCCTCTTAATTGTGCCATGCAGCCCTCAAACTGGCATAGTGGATCTCCCAATTCTCTGCTGGAGCTTACTGTATACAAAAGATCCCAGACGTGGCTTTGGGTGACAGGATCCTGTCCATGCCCACTCTCATGGAGGGATGAGCCCCATCACCTGAAGTGGTTCCATCTGAAGGTGGTACAGGACCAGCAGACAAGGAGGTCCCAGGGTGGATCCCAGACATTCTGGGGCCTGGTGCTACAGCCAGATGAGGTGGTAGAGGTAGGTCTGCTGTGACCAGCCTTCCCATACATGATATGGTGTTACAGTTTTAGAACATATGTGGGTTAGTAATAGTCATCATAATCCAGGATTAGTTATAACAGCATGCATAGATATTCCCATTAACCCAAAACAACAGATTTGGACAGTTGCATAGCAAGCAGAACACTTGGATATATGGAACCACAGTGGCCATTACAACAGCATGCAGGTTATATTGATAGCAACATGCCACCAATGATAATATTTTAATATGGAACATTAGTAGAAACATGTTTCAATATTTCTTGAACAATAGGACATATGTCCCAACAGTAGGTTTGGTGTAAAACATACCCATTGATTTGTGTGTTTAGATTACTGTTGCAGATATGGTGGGGGGAAAGAGATATATCAATTAAGAACTTGCATGTCCTTGCAGTACTCACACCTTTAATGAACACTGCTCTAATCATTACTCTACATGTATTACTACAATACCCTATGGCCTTGGTTTGGGCAGTGGTATGTTTGTACACAGTGTATACTTTAACTGTCTTATAGCTACATTCTGCTTCTCTTACCTGGTAGACCTTTGGAGGGAATGTTTGTTAACACTACCTTACTGTTTCTACACATATTCCCATATTCCTAGTTACAATTCTGCACTTACCTCTCAACCTCTTAATGCAAAACATCTGTACAGAGCTTGACAAACTGGGGGTACAAATAGGGACATATTTTAAATATTGCTCTTATAAACATTTAGAAAGTTGCTAGAGTAACAGGATTTTTTTAATATACATTTTCTGAAGGATCTGAAGTCTGAAACTCAAATGTATGTCATTATTTCGTGACTACAATACTGAGATCATCACATTGATTTGCTAGTAAAATAGAGAAACAGGCCAAAAATATGAGGCAAATATCTGGACATACGCATACAGCTTACTACCACTCCCGGGATTCGATCATTGGCTGCGTGTGCTAAAAATACAACAATGTGTGTTTCATCAGAGTGAGCAATTTAGAAAGTGATGTGTTTTTCTTAATTTTGTTCTGTCTAAATCTCTCTTGGTTGTGCAATATGACCTTGTAATTACAACATTCTTATACAGACATTCCTAGACATATTTGTTATATAGCAGAGTGTGATAAACTTTTCACATATCAGATCTTGGTGAATGCAATATGTGAGGCCACACAATAACAGAGTAATCACAACCAGTCCAGGATTTTGAACTTTATTGCCAGGCAGTTACACTTTTATTTAAATATGGACTATATGGGACTATTACTGTCATATTGTCTTGTTTATTCAGTGGAAACCACACACCTTTTATCGTGCCAGGTGGCATTTTACTGCTTTATATTTATTTGGTATGACTACTACAAACAGGGTTGTTACTCAACAGCCTCGCGATGCAGCCTTTGCAACCTGCTGGCATGGGTTTTGTGGTTCACAGCCAGCTCAGCTGCAGCTGTAATGAGAACAGAGAAACATTTATGCATACCTATCCATCACATACACAGGCTGGACTTGGTAAACAATTATTGCTATGAATACTTACACACTGCTGGGACATCTCCCCTGTCTCTTGCTTCTTGAACCCACTGTTCTAAGAGATCCCTCTTCCTCCATTTCAAGTTGGCATAGTGGTGCCTGACCTGCTCACCAGTCTGAGGGATACCAGTGGCAATGGTGACATTACGGGCAAGACTTTCCCAGGCTTCTGCTTTATATTGGGAGCCCTGGTATTCATCCTTCGACAGTCTCATGTCATGTTTTTTTACCAGGAGTCCTACCATGACCTTGGACTCCTGTATGTCCCAGCACTGTGCCTGAAAGCACATGCCCTCTCCAACTCCTGCCATACTTCCTACAGTGGAGAGCTACAACCAGTTATGAGCTGTATTCCCACCTGAGGGGTTTAAATAGAGCTGATTTCCTGCCCTTTGCCATGATTGGATGTCTTTGAAAATGCTTAGCTAAGCTAAACTATGGGAAAACCTGCTTAGCTAAAGTGGACAGTGCTTAAAGGGGTAGGTTCAGCATTGCTTACCATTGGGCAACTCTACTTAGCTGGGCTATTCATTGCTTCATATTCATATGTATACAATGCTTACATCCAGTCAGCATAGCTGTGCAATGCTTAGCATTGTTTATGTTTTATTACATTGGTCTAACACCTGTATGGGATTGATTCATCATTCATTACATAATATAGATTTATTTACCTTCCTTGACGTCCCCCAATGTCCTGTAACTCATTCTTGTGGGGCACTTGTGTTTGTATGGGGATTTCACTACTTTATTACACTGACACCTTACATCTGGGCCTAATACACTACTTTGGTTGAGAAAAATCAGTTACTACTTATATAAATATGCAAAAAATTAAAACTCTAATGTTTACACATACAAAATGGTAATGGCCTTTGAACTATTAATGGCTACATGCAAGGCATACACCCTAACTGCTACACTATTGCACTTATGCTTATGCTGGATGTCTATTGATTTTTAACTTATCATCCCGTTTCAGCTGGACTAAGCATAGCTAAGCAATGGGCACACCTGCACAGCTATGCTTAACCTTTATTGCATATATATAAAAAAAAAATAAAAATGTATTTGTTGTATTTTTAATGCTAATGCTGAACCTATGTACTTTCTGTCTTTGTAGGGACAATTGTCCTTTATGGCTTTGTCCAGATTCCTTACTCTGATGGGTTGGGAGGTGTGCGCTATGTACTTATGCTAAACCTGTTATTCTATCAACTTTACGGCTTGGTAGGGAGTATTGTCCCTTATGACTTTGGCAGAAAAAAACCACGAAACAGCAAAAGAAGAACAACCACATTCAGGAGCCAGGAAACTATAGATTTATTGTCTTCTGGTACCTCGGCTAAAAAAAGCCTTCATAGGAATAATTCATGACAGTCAGCAGCAACTTTTTATATTGACTTCAATTAAATAATCAATTAACAAGTATAAAAGATTTAAAGAAACATCAACATTTGCCATCAAGACATATTATAAAGTGAGATTCATCTCCAAATTTAAACCTCTAGGTGCAAGAGTGCCAAAGTTTAATATAAACCTACTTTCCAAGTTAAGTAACCTCTGAGAAAGGTTACCGTAACACTTAACATCTGGCTTAGCTAATACACAGAAAAAAAGTGAATTCAATGCATCATTATGAACTGTGTTAAAGTGCTCAGAAATGGGACTATCCAACCTGCAATTCCTCACATCGCCAATTTGCTCCATAATACGTATTTTAATTTGACATTTCGTTTGGCCAATGTAACATTTTGGTGGTGCACATCCACAACCCACAATATAAACAACCCCACAGGATTTACAATTAAATCTATCAGTTGCAGTGTATTTAACACCATTAATAAATTCACCTGATAGATTATTTACCCTAGAACAGACCTTACATTTCCCACACTTAAACATACCAGTATTTTCACTCATAACTTTGGTATTATAGTTAAGGCTCAAAAGCTCTTTCAAATTCGGGTATCTTCCATATGAAAAAGTAACTTTATTAGGAAATAAATGTCCTCGAGTGACTCACTGTTAGACCTTTCTATTTATGATTATGACTTGGAAAGTTTTATATTTTTGGATGCTGATTTGCCTGATGTTTCTGCATGTGACTCTGATTTAGGTCATTTTTCACTGGCTATGGTAGACTTGAAGTACCTATGTTACCTACACAGAGTTCTTTTTGTCCACCTAAAAAGTCTTTGACTTTAAATATTTTTGAGAATGCATTGTTCAAGAAAGTTGAGGCTGAATATGTACAGTTTATGAAGCAATATATAAAATTTAATCTAACAAAATCTGAGTGGTTAGCTATTAAAGATATGAGAAATGCTAGTGACAAGTATGTGTTTTGTCAAGCAGATAAGGGGGGCAATTGGGTTATTATGGGTAAGCTGCATTACTTGAAAATGGTTTTTGATTTGTTATCTGATGAACATGTATATGCTGAGCTGCCCAGTAACCCAGTTCTGGAGTTTAATGCAGCCCTTCTTGAGCTACTAGAAAGAGGAGAAAGGTTAGGCTTCTTAACACAGAAAGATGTGAGGAAACTATATATTACTACCCCGAAAGATCCATTTTTTTATGCATTGGCAAAAATACACAAAAATTTTTGGGATCCTCCAGGTCACCCTATTGTTTCTAGCTATGGATGCTTTCCTGAACATGTTGGGATATTATTGGATAGCCTTTTAAAGAAAGAATTGAATAATGTTATTTCACATATTCAAAATACCAATGACTACTGTGGCTTGGTTAAAAATTTGCAATGGGAAAAAGATTACTATTGGGCCACAGTTGATGTTAAGGCTTTATATACCAGCATTAAGACACTTTTGGTTTAGAAGCAATTAGTAACATTTTAGGTGAAGGACCACAGACATCCTTTATTATATTGTTACTGGAATTTGCTCTCACTCACAATTATTTTTTATGTGAACAAAATATTTTTTTACAGACAGAAGGTACAGCAATGGGTGCAAATTTTGCCCCTACATATGCTATTCTGTTTATGTCCTATTTTGAAACTAGTTTTATGTACACTCTTGAATTTTTTCATAAGTCTGTTATTTTATATCGCAGGTACATTGATGATTTGATTTTCATTTGTAGAGGTAATATTTTGGAATTTGGGAAGTTTATTGACACTTTAAATTGTAATAAGTTTGGTTTGGAATTTACTTTTAAAGTGAACTTGAATGTTATACAGTTTCTTGATATTCAACTATATGTGGACATCCAGAATAAAGTTCACTTTAGACCTTTTAAGAAAGAAACAGCAACCAATAATTTTTTACATGCCAGTAGTGCACATCCGACCCACTTAATTGAGGCTCTCCCATACGGTGAGTTTAAACGTACCTTTGAGCACACCTCTGAAAGTTGTTTACTGCTAGAGGAATTTTATGATATAAGGAGTAGGATCTTGGCTAGGGGGTATTCTGAAAATCTGATTTAAAAAAGTGAAATTAGAGTGTGGAATAAAAATTATTTTGTCAGGAGTAATGTTGTACAATTTTCTAAAAGACACATGGAAAATAGGTATAACAATACATATGAGAAAATATTTTTTGTAACAAAATACTCTCCTTTTTCTAACACGTTGAAGAATGTTGTGGATTTTTTGTGGCCCATAGTCTGTTGTAGTGATGAAATAGGACATTTATTTCCTAATAAATTTACTTTTTCATATGGAAGATACCCGAATTTGAAAGATCTTTTGAGCCTTAACTATAATACCAAAGTTATGAGTGAAAATACTGGTATGTTTAAGTGTGGGAAATGTAAGGTCTGTTCTAGGGTGAAAAATCTATCAGGTGAATTTATTAATGGTGTTAAACACACTGCAACTGATAGATTTAATTGTAAATCCTGTGGGGTTGTTTATATTTTGGGTTGTGGATGTGCACCACCAAAATGTTACATTGGCCAAACGAAACGTCAAATTAAGATACGTATTATGGAGCACATTGGCGATGTGAGGAATTGCAGGTTGGATAGTCCCATTTCTGAGCACTTTAACACAGTTCATAATGGTGCGTTGGATTCACTTTTTTTCTGTGTATTAGCTAAGCCAGATGTTAAGTGTTATGGTAACTTTTCTCAGAGGTTACTTAACTTGGAAAGTAGGTTTATATTAAACTTTGGCACTCTTGCACCTTGAGGTTTAAATTTGGAGATGAATCTCACTTTATAATATGTCTTGATGGCAAATGTTGATGTTTCTTTAAATCTTTTATACTTGTTAATTGATTATTTAATTGAAGTCAATATAAAAAGTTGCTGCTGACTGTCATGAATTATGGCTTTTTTTAGCCGAGGTACCAGAAGACAATAAATCTGCAGTTTCCTGGCTCCTGAATGTGGTTGTTCTTCCCTTATGACTTTGTCCAGATTTCTTACCCTGACGGATTGGGGGTGTTACGAGTGTTCTTGCTCATTTGAAATTGCCAAATGGCAATTCTGGAGTGCAGGGGATATGTGTATTGTGAGAGCTCTGCTCTCAGCTGTATACATATCCAGATATGACTGTTCTACACTGCACTCTAATACTCTGCAATATTTATTAAGACATACCTGAAAAACTTGTCAGTATGGTTTGTGATGTAAAATGCTTGCAACTAGGATTGTGTTGGTGTGGTTTGTTTTCATTTATATAAATGTATGATTGCCTCCATAATAAGTGATGGTTTAATAAAGATGTTTTTTGTTTAAAAAAAGGCAGGAATTGAATAATATTGTTTAAGTTATATGATATAAGAAAGGAGAAAAGCAGCACACAATCAGGCCCACGTGTCCACAGTACAAAAAAAAAAAAAATCCACCAAGAAAAGCACTGGAGAAACTGAAAAAGTTCTTTTTTAGTGTAGTTAAAATTTAATGTTGCTATTTGTCCCAAAGACTTCATCAGAAATGATAACATACACTTCCAAATAACTTTTAAACCATTCAAAAAACATTTAACCAATCATATCATCTCATTAACAAATCAATTAAATACATAAAAACATTTAAAGGCATGCTACAAAAAATGTACAACTCAAAATGTTAACACAGTTTAAAACACAAGGACATTCACTCTTATATATTCACTTAAGTAATTTTCCTATTTTTTTAAGAAACATTTTATGTTCACCATATCATTCAGATCAGGGATTAAATAAGAAGCAAGAAGCAAATTTAATCTGACATTCTGCCTCTTTGTTCAACATAATTTCTAAAATCCCCTCCCCCTAAGGTTACGCTTAACAACTTCTACTATAGAAAAAGTAAATTTCTTCCAGTTAGAACATGTCAAAGAATGCTTAAAAAGGGCATTATTACTTTTTTTTGTTTTTATAGCATACAAGTGCTCTAATAACAATTTCCTTAGACTCCTGGTGGATATGCCAACATAAAAAACGTGGGCATGTTGAACACATCACAAGATACACTATCCCTGTTGTACTACAGCTCAATTTTCCAAGGATGGGTATAATAAACTGTAAATATTCCAGGAACACAAAGGGACCCTCAGAAATAAATCTGCATGCCCTGCACCCTGAACATTTAAACATACTCCCAGTTTCACCATAACTAAGGTTGGCCCAAAGTTATTATTTTCTAACAAATGTTTAAAATTTAGATTTTTCTTATAAATGAAATGGGGGCCTTCTCCAAGAACTTTAGATAAATCTGCATTACCCTTAACTACTTTCCAATTTCACTAATAATCTGATGGATGTAATTACTGTCTACATTCATATCCAAAAAAGATCTGGGACCTTCTGCCCCTCTCTGTTTTATATGTGTGTCGCTAGATGCTACATTCTGTGCTTTAGGAAAACCTCTTAGCAGAATAGGAGGAACATTTGTCTGTCTCCTATGAATGACCTCTGGAGCCATATTTTCAAGTAGGTCTCCAGGGTAACCCCTTTCTAGAAACAATTCTTTTATGAGGTTAATTTCCTTCAAAAAACAGAGTCTTCCACTATCATTCGAGATGCTCAAATGAACTGTCCTTTAATATTTTTTTCTCATAAAGTAAGGTTGGCAACTCTTGAAATGGACATAGCTGTTACAAAATGTACTCTTATGATGAATACTACTCAAAAACACATTATTAGTGTCCATTGTCAAATTAACATCCAAAAAGGAAACCTTGTTGCCAATTTCCCCCACCAAGAACTTTAAAAATGCTGTACTAGCACTTAAAAGCTCCACAAAGTAATTAACATTAAAGTTGTCCTTATAAACTATAAAGAACCAATCTGCAAATGTTTTATAAAAGATAATTTGCTTTGAATAATCAATGTCTGGTAGTATTTCCATGTTCCACCAACCTAATACCAAATTTGCATAGGTTGGACAAACAGTGGCCCCCATGGCCACCCCTTGTAGTGGTTTGTAAAATTGCTTGTTAAACAAAAAGAAGTTGTCTAATAATAAATCTAACAAAGCAGTATAAGTAATAATACTGTTGTTACTTAACTTGTATGCTTCCCCATAAAACATCTTACATAATCAACCCCAACATCTTTAGGGATGCAGGTGAATAGGGAAACAACATCAACAGTGAACATTTGTAAGTTTTCCAACCTAATGTATGAAGAAGAAAAAAAGGACATAAGCTGGTCCAAAACATCCCAAGAATCAGCTAATTAAGAAGGCAGCTGCTTAACTAATGGGTTCAACACTGAATCTAAATACAAAGAAATACAGTCAGGACAATTTCCCGAAGCTGATATAATAGGTCTGAATGGAGATTTTTCAACACTTTTATGAAGTTTGGGAATTCCAAACATCACACCCACCCTAGGATTATCCACACATAAAAATTCAAACATTTCCCTAGTTATTTCCGAGTTCATGAACATGTCATATAAAGTGCTGTGGATGCAGGCATAACTTTTAACAATTTAAAACTTCACGAGATTCCTGTACTCCAATACATTTGCTAACATAATTTCCATAGCTTCTATGTAGTCAGTGAAATTCATTATGACAATAGCCTCACCTTTATCCACCTTCATAAACCTTAAGTCTTTCCTAGAAATAAATTCATTCAAAGCTTTCTTTTCATTAAGGTTTAAGTTATAAAACATTTTTCTGTTTTGATTTTGTAACATACTTCTAATATCTTTTTCACAGAAAGCCTCAAAGGCTTTTACAGTATGCACTAAACCAGGATTACAGGTGGACGGCTTTGACAAAAAATTACAATTACTATGGCCAACATCATTCAACATATATTTTAAATTTAACTTACGAGTATAGAGCTTGAGTTCTATCAAAGTTTTTGCAACATTCGCCCTCCTACTGGGCTGGAAATTAAGTCCTAATTTCTGGAAATTAAGTCCTAATTTCAACAGCTTAATGTGCTCATCAGAAATGTTAAAATCAGACAAGGTATAAACTGAGATAAAATTACCCAGTCCAACAGCAACAGAACATGGTTCTTGTACACTTTCAGATGAAAATATTTGAAGAAAGTACATTTTCATTGTTAGAACTCACAGAAAGACAGGCCAATGTTACTTCTGAACCATAATTCGCCCTCTGCTGCGCATCTGATATCCCCTGCTCTTGCTGTTTCCTTTTCTCCTTCCAACTGAAATCCCCTTGTAAAAAAGAGGAAAACGTATTCATACTTGCTCCTGCAGTGCTAGAGCCATGTGTTGAACCCACTGGGTGCACCATAACATCATCTTTAGAACTGGACTGCTCTGTAACCTTCACAGAAGCGGAATCAAACCACTAACAGCTGAAGAAACCATTTCTGACTGTAAAGGTGGAACAGTAGTGTTAGACCTACTAACTGAATGTGCTGCTGCCTGGGCCTCCTTAATAACATTTTTGTCTTGAATCTTTGCCTGATCTAGAAGGAAGGGGAACAAAATCACCATAAACATTACCCCCTGCATATGCTGCCAAGTCCATGTAATTTTTTTTTAGTTTTATGTTGAACTATTATTTGTTCATACTGTTCAATGTTTTTAATCAACTGCTCATACTCAAATCTTGGATCAGGACAATTAATAAGTAGTTCACCAATGGTAGTATCCATCTCTGTCAGGGAAACATGTAATTCTGCCGAAACAGTACTGCTTTTTTAATAAGAAGCTTCAAAAACTGTTTACCAGCATTATCAAAGAAAGTAGATAGCTCCTTAAAGAATGGACTTTCCATAGAGACTCCATTAGGTAATATAAAAAGAAACAAGACCCTTAGGTACGATGCCAGCATTATTACAATATTTAAAATATTTATTTTCTACGTGAAGCACCCGATAATGCTTCAAACCTCTTTCCATTTTGTCCAACAGAGAGATGACATTACTTTTAGCAGCAATGTTGTTGTTTGCCAAAACAGCATTATTACAATATTTAAAATATTTATTTTCTACATGAAGCACCCGATAATGCTTCAAACCGGTTTCCATTTTGTCCAACAGAGAGATGACATTATTTTTAGCAGCAATGTTGTTGTTTGTCAAAACTATATCCCTTGCAAACTGATCAAAGCTAACATTTAAAACCTTACTGGCTGTTCCATTTGTTGAATTACCTTGACAAGGCTCCTACCTTGAAAACAAAGCAGGATTCAGGGGAAAAATATTAGAAGAGTAAATAACTTTGTAACTCTCTCTAATTTTAACTGACAAAACAGTCAAAGACCTCTGCAGTTCACGTACTGCCACAATAAGTTCATCTTTGTTGGTAGGTGTAGAATGTAGACTCAAGTCCAAATCGCCATCCTCTAGTGCTCCAGCCATGTGTTGCTAACAGCAAAAAACCAATAAAAGGAGAAAAGCAGCACACAAGCAGGCCCAGGTGTCCACAGTACAAAAAAAACACAAAATCCACCAAGAAAAGCATGGAGAAACTGAAAAAGTTCTTTTTTAGCATAGTTAAAATTTAATGTTCGCTATTCATCCCAAAGACTTCATCAGAAATGATAAACTACACATCCAAATCACTTTTAAACCATTCAAAAAACATTTAACCAATCAGATCATCTCAGTAATAAGTCAATTAAATACATAAAAACATTTAAAGGCATGCTACAAAAAATGTACAACTCAAACCCCAGGATTTACTAATCTTCCGTGTAAGAATAGATTAGTCTTACATGTAAACACCAGTCTAAGAGTAGGACGGCAGCACACCATGCATATTAATGAGGGTGCACTACCTCAACTGTAAAGCTTACACGGAGCGTGGACAAGTGTAGGGGGCATGTTGGACTGCCGAGCAGTTAAAAAACCCATGCACCTGCACTGACAAAACCCAAGAAATGTCGAGTTACATGAGCGAGTCCGCTCACATGTGTACATTGTAACACTACACTCCCCCATTTGTTAACCCTCATACAAATTTAAAGATTAAAAGAAATGTATTTATTTTTTTGTTTTTTTTCCGATATAGCTGCTCGTATTTGCATGTGTTTGCAAGGGACTGCCCATTGCTTAGCTACAGTAAGGAGCTTAGACATCGAAGAGGATAATAAGAAAAAAATATGCAAATTAAGCAAATTAGCAATAGCATAGTGGTTAGAGCCTTCGCACAAATTCCCGGTTCGAGTCCCACTACTGCATGTTCCATTTTGTGTAGGAAATCTGTGTACAAAAATACTTCCTAACATTTATCATGTATAAGTTTTGTAAAAAGCATTCAAATGTTATATGTAGTCATGAACGAATTTTATATATATATATATATATATATATATATATATATATATATATATATATATATATATATATATATATGAAGGTGAAATGGTTATGCATTCTGAGACATGAGTAACTTATTTTAAGCAATATAAAGCACTGCTAAGCACATTTTAGCATATTTAAAACCAATTGCTTGTAGCTGAGCAGAGCGTTAACAAGCGCAATGTATTTGCGCATAGCTGAGCACCGCACTAACCAGCGCAACGTCGGGCAACATCGGGCAACATCGAGCAATGTTGGGCAACATTGGGCAACGTTGGGCAAAGTTGAGCAAAGTCGGCTAAACACAGCCACACCTCCTTTACTGTACCTTAACGATTCAGGTCTGGCCAGTAGGAAAATAAAAAGTAGTGACAGGGCTCGAACTACAGGATACTGTGCACTATAGTGACAGTACATAACCACTAAGCCATGACAGCATTTCATAACCATGCACTTTCAACAGACACATATCTATCAAAGGAATATTAAACATTGCTAACATCAGCTAAGCAGGTGTGCCTACAGCTGAGTTTTTTCAAGATTGGCCAAACACAAATAAGTGTGGGAAATTAGGCATATTTAAGTTCCACATGTGGGAATACTTGCCATAACTGGTTGTAGCTCCCTTCTGCAGTCAGCATGGCTGGTGTTGGTGAAGACGCTCGATTTTGAGTGCAACGCTGGGGCATTGAGGAGACCAAAGTAATGGTTTGGCCCCTTGTCCACAATCATGAGGAAGGACTCCTGTGGGGGCAGTACCTAGGCACCCAATATAAAATGGAGGCCTGGAACAGTCTAGCTTGTGATCTCACCAGTGCACTGGTGTTCCTCGGACTGGTGAGCAGGTCAGGCACCATTATTCTTACCTGAAGCGACGTAAGGAGGATCAACTGGACCAGTGGATCCAGAAGTCCCGTGTGATGCCTAATGCCCCAGTACTGAGTAAGTAGCCATTGTACTAATTAGTTAAGAATATGCTATGCTTGTCTATACTATGGATAGGTATGTCTCAATATCATTGCATTTACTTCACAGCTGCAGGTGTATGGGCTATGAATCAGCAAGCCCATGAAGATAGGTTGCAAAGGCTGCATCATCAGGCAGGTTAGTAATTATTCTGCATGTACTGTTATATAAAATAAATGAGAGAGCCTTCAAAAAGTGTTTTAACCCAATAAATAAAGGTGTAATAATCCTTTAATAAATGTATAATTCCTGGAGTGTGTCTGTGTCATTTTTTTTATATGTTGTACTGTTGCATTTTACAAATAGTACTGTTGTATTAAGCAGTGTTAACCCATACTTGAGTAGGCCCATATAACGTGAATGAAGGGAGTGCCAGTAGCTTTTATTCATATTTACAGCCTTTGACTGTTGGTTTATGCCCAGCATGTACAGGTTAATCTGGCACATGAGTAGCTTGGTATTTTTTTCCCCAGAAATGTCAGTGTGCTGCCAGAAATGTAGGCAGCTGTTAACATATAACTGATACTTTCACCTGAACATATCTAGATAATTATATGAAAGTAGAGCTGTCAGTGTACCATATTAGTAGTAGTGTGTGTGAGCAACTCTCAAAATATGTAGCAGTAACATCTGCATCTTGGACAGTTTGTATGTAAGATACAGCTCATGTATATAATGATCTAGCAAAATCCAGTTGTACAATATAAGGACATTGGGTAGTGTAATAATACATGTAAGGGACATATAACTGCAGTTAATAGGAATGTAGTGAAAACTAGAAGGATATATAAGTTGTTAATTGAGCTATTTTTTCCACCCTACTGTATGTGTATAAAAAATGCAATTCCACACCTCAATCAGTATGTCTAATCTCAAAACATTTGTTGGGACATATGTCCTATTGGTTTATAAATACTTGCATTTATTTCTATGCATGTGCCCTGTTAAAATACCACAATATTGGTGGCCTATTGCCATCAATTCAACATGCATGCTGTTGTAATGTCCACTGTTGTTCTATATATGCATGTGTTATGCTTGCTTTTCAACTGTTGAAAATCTGGTGTGTTGGGTTAATGGGAATACTTCTGCATGCTGTTATAACTAATTGGGAATGCTGTTGACTGTTACTAACACATATCTTTATTAAACCCTGCAAAACATAGTTTGTATGAGAAGGCCGGTCCCAGCAGACCCACCTGTCCCACCTCAGCTGGCCATGGCACCTGGCACCAGCAGGTCCATTGCCCAGCCTGGGACCTCCTCCTCTGTTGGCCCTGTGCCACCTTTGGGTGGAAGCACTGCAGGGGATGGGGCTCACCCCCCCATGCAAGCGTGGGCAGAGGAGGGCCACCTATCACCCTTCAAACGGTCCGGGCTGTGGTGCGTAGAGAAATTGAATGTTCTGTTGTAGAACCTCTATGCCAGCTTGAGGCATGAGTGGCGCAACTCCTGGGTCAGCCTGCCCCTCCTACATAGCCCCCAACACAGCCACCCTCTGGACTGTGAAGGTGCAGTGGTGACTGCCCATGGGTGGGGACCTCAGTCCCAATGTTTCCATCTGTGGGCTCATGGGCTTGCGATTTCCAAACGTCCCTCCCTGTCAAAGCTGTTCACCCACCACATGTGTCATATACCACCCCTGTATGCATCTTGTTTGTCTTGTCTGTTTACCTCCCCAACCTACCTCCCCAAATATACCTACTTCCCCTACCCCACATTCCACTCTCACCTGAAAAAAAGGGCAATCTGCTCCCAAAAAAAAAATTATGCCCCATACATAGCTGCCCATTTTGCACACATGTCCACTGGACACAGTTAAAATGTAATTTAATTGGCATTACAAAATACTTTGTCCTCACCTCTCTCTTAGGGGTTGAAGGTTTCATATCTACCTCCAAATTTATTCCATATGCACAGCTGTTGCTGTTAAAGAAATGGGCAGCTATGGACCTTCCCTATACCCTTCCTGCACATCCCAAGCTACTTTCCATACTGTCTTTCCCTCTTTGTGCCCCTTTTTTCACCACTTTCCTATCTCCCCATTTTTCTTTTCTTTCAAAGAAATGAGTGCGGGGGTTAGTGGGAGTAAGCACTATTAAGCAGTAATTAGCGGGTTTGCGCAAGTGTGTGCTTGTTTGTGCTTAGCTAAGCATTGCTAAGCATCGTGCAAACCTGCGCAAACCCGCTTACAACTGCTCAAAAGTGCATTAGTCACTCTGTATGTGAGGGCCTTTGTTCTGCTCAGGAGCAAAATAAAACACCTCTGTCAGTCTCGAACCCCGGACCTTGTACACACTACACAACATGAAGTACCACTAAGCCACGGTAGATGTGTAACAAGTTGGTGTTGAAATAAATATATCATGCCATACCACACAACTTGTTCTGTGGATCTTTGCCAACAGTTGTTGTGGGATTACATTACATGACTGTGATAAGATAAGCAGCCATTCTAGCAGGAAATAATGCTACACCATCACTTTACAACCCCACACAGTATCACAGCAGGACAAGCACTGGCATATCTGTTTAGGGCAGATGCCATACCTCCCAACTGTCCCAAATTTTCGAGGATGTCCTTGATTTTGACACAAATTTTAGATCTGTCCCTCTGAATCCCTCCTAAAACTACTGACTTTGGCCAGAAAGGTGGTGAATTACACTTAATGAATAATGACAATAATTAAGAGTTAGACGCTTCTTTTACTTCAGAAAAGGTGTATTAATTCATATGCTCTGATTCTCTCAATGTTTCAACTTAATGGTACTAACATTTTAAAGGTGTCCCTGACTTTTTCATTACTTTTCCCTGAGTCTGTTCAAATATGTACCTGAGTGTTTGAGAGGTCTGGCAGAGGCAGAAACACTGAGGCATATCAGCCTTTCTGCTGTTACACACTGTGCAAATAGCTTTGGAAAGAGTTTCAGAAGCATACCCTTATGTAGGAATACAACACTGAAATACAAATGGATGTAACCATGTACTGGTAGCAACCAACTGTAACAATGCCATTGCTCTATTGCTGAAAAGACCCGTGTGCTACACAGACAAAAAATAACAGGCTATTCTCTGGCTACCATGTGGATAGGTCCACAGCTGGGAGTTATGCAGACAGACTACTTGCCTTGATAAGCTAACATGTACACAGCAACCCTGTAAGTCCAGCAAGATAAAATCCACACACTAATACTTACGCTCTCTGTACTTCTGCACCCCTACCCAAATGTAGAATATACCTGTGTGTGCAGGGTCTACCAGGGATGTAGATAAGCATACTCAGTACTGACATGTGTCCAGGTTTTCTGAGCAGCTTGTGCTAATGTCAACACTAAAAAAGCACAAACTGTTTAGAACTGAGTAAATGAATATTTACGGTATAGTAGTTCACAAACAATTCTTGTGCCAAAAGAATACATCTCAATAACTAGCTTTGTATGGCAGTTAATTGTAAAAGTTGAAAAGAAAGTAAATCTTTCCATGTATCTTGGGGTAGCATTTTGAGGGATGAGTACATTTCTACACTGACAAGTGGGTACTGGAAGCCGGCAACATTAGGTCTGAGTGCAAAATGTAAATCTCTGGCTACACCTCTGGCTTCTGATATAAGAACTATACCAACCTTCTGTCTTAAACAATGATGTCCACAGCAAACAAGGATGATCTCCAGCTTGGAAAGCTGAAAGGGCCACGCCTACCTGAGTTAGCAATTTATAGTACTGGGTTGCTATGACAGTGATTACTGCAATTACTACACAGCAGGCTGCATGCAATTAGCAGGTGGTGGCCACTAATTGGTGCAGAGGCCATCACATGCACATGTGCAAATACCTACAAAAGCAGGCTGCAATCTCTGCCAACAAACTCCATCACTCTATTGCAGATACTGACAGAGAGAGAGAGAGAGAGAGCGAGAGAGACAGAGAAAAGGAAAAAGAAAAATAAATATTACCAAATCATACAAAGGAAAGGTATGTGACACATATGTATTTACAATAATACTTACGCTCTCTGTACGTCTGCACCCCTATTCAAATGTAGAATATACGTGTGTGTGCAGGGTCTACCAAGGATGTAGGTAAGCATACTCACAGTACTGAAAGGTGTCCAGTTTTTCTGAGCAGCTTGTGCTAATGTCAACACAAAAAAAGCACAAACTGTTTAGAACTGAGAAATGAATATTCACAGTATAGCAGTTCACAAACAATTCTTGTGCCAAAGGAACACATCTCAATAACTAGCTTTGTATGGCAGTTAATTGTAAAACTTGAAAAGAAAGTACATCTTTCCATGTATCTTGGGGTAGCATTTTGAGGGGTGAGTATATTTCTACACTGACAAGTGGGTACTGGAAGCAGCAACATTAGGTCTGAGTACAAAATGTAAATCAATGGCTACACCCCTGGCTTCTGATTTAAGAACTATACCAACCTTCTGTCTTAAACAATGATGTCCACAGCAAACAAGGATGATCTCCATTTTGGAAAGCTGAAAGGGCCACGCCTACATGAGTTAGCAATTTATAGTACTGGGTTGCTATGACAGTGATTACTGCAATTACTATACAGCAGGTTGCATGCAATTAGCAAGTGGTGGCCACTAATTGGTGCAGAGGCCATCACATGCTCATGTGCAAATACCTACAAAAGCAGGCTGCAATCTTTGCCAACAAACTTAATCACTCTATTGCAGAGACTGAAAGAGAGAGAGAGACAGAGAGAGACAGAGAAAAGGAAAAAGAAAAAGAAATATTACCAAATCATACAAAGGAAAGGCATGTGACACATATGTATTTACTGGCATGTAGTAGATGTTATTGAAGAATAGTCTACATAATGTGAACCATTCATATGTGGCACCAGTACTTATTTATGCATAGATGTTCTACTTAACTACTGCTATGGACAATACAGTGTGTACCTGTGGGAAGTGGGACATACCTGTGAAATGTGTAGCTCAGCATTAAATGTCAAAGATCTGATCCATGTTATCTGTGTTCTGTACAGTAGTGTGGCCAATGGCTGTTGGGGGGATTAGCGCTGACATTATATAAACATGGGTGTGACAGAACAACACATGCAGGATAGTCATATTAAAGTGTAGCTTAGCATTTGCAACTGCTGTAGCAGGCTAGTATGCTTTTCTAGCATTTGTAGCCATTTATACCCCTACTAATGTTAGTGTGTGTTCATATGTGACACCTGTTTGTGTTGCAGCAAGGCCCAACAGTTCAGCTGTGAGGTCCAGGGACTTACAACAGTGTGGACCTTGTGTATGTATGCCACACACATACGGAGAAATATATATGTGTCATATATATTCACATCTGTATATGTGCATAGAGCAGGGGACATATTGCAACTGTTTGTAAAGGGTGGAGATATATATGTTGGTGAAGGTTATTATGCACATATTTGTATGTAGGTTTTAGTGTGTGACAAACAAGACAGCATACAGTGCTGGTATATGACATGTGGTGGTTAAACACTGGGGGTGGTTTGTTCAGTTTGCAATGTTGAAGCCAGTGAGGCCTGCTAAAGCTACCTGGGCTGTGAACACCTTCAATGCATTTATCCCAAGACTGGGCGATTTTATTACATTACTGTACACGTCACATCCTTTAGTGAAATGTATGTGTGCCTACATATGTATGTATATGTACACCAATAGATGTGTATGTGTATATGTATATGCATATGTATATATATATATATATATATATATATATATATATATATATATATATATATGTATACATATATATATATATATATATATAGTTATATATACTCATACACACCTACATCTACTTGTTGCAATAGATTCTCTGTGATTTTAACTGACTGTGATGGTCAATGTGTTTGTGAATACGTCAAAGATATGTATCTGTGGGATAGCTTAGTGGGAAACTGTTTATGTCATGGTATTATGGGTCCTTGCTATGATCCTAGCAAAAAGCTATGTATTCTGTTGCTAGGCAGAAAAAGTGCTATTGCATACAGTGTAATTAAGTCCCTTGGTTTTAACTAGGGTGTGTCATCGGAGGCTAAAGCATTACATCTATGATTATTGATTGGTACTGATGTTGAATCCAAATCTTGTGTGCACTGTAGTACTACTTGAAGCTCTGGGCCTGTACAGCAAAGTATGGTGTATGTCCACATTGCTTGCATCCGCTGTTTTGTGTGGTCCCTGTATTCATCACAGATTACATTTCTCAAGATTAAGGTTGTGTAAGTACTGACACACAGTACTGTATAGTACACACTGAAAGCTTATCTGGGTTGTCATACCTTTGTGTCCTGTAATTATGTCTGATGTGTGTGTGGGTATGCTGTAACATGTCCTTTGACATATGTGTGGTAAAACATATAACTGCGTATCTAGCAACATTCATAGTGTACTACAGCAGTAGGCAACCTATATTCCCAATTATGCACATATTTTGGACACAGGTTTGCCATTAACAAGTTGTGTGGTATAATAGTAATACATTTACTGGACCTTACACTCATTGTGATGGATGATATATTTCTTTACACATCAGCTTGATGTATATCTGCTGTGGCTAGGTGGTGCATCGTGTTGCATACAGTGTGCAAGTACTCTTGTATAGTCTTATATAGCGATTGTATTTTGTTGCTGTGCAGAACATGCTTCATTAAATTGAGAGTGAGCCAGGCACTTCCAAGCAGTTGTGGGATGAGCAGTGATAAGTGGCAGTTAAAGTGTGTCACTCTCGGTTAGCTAATAGATTGCTATATATGGCAGTTCAGTGATATCTGTACTGTATAATGTTAAATGTGCCATATGACTTGCTCAGACATATTTTCGTATTTATGTCTTCCAGGCATCATGGCACATCACAGGAACCCCACTTACAGTAGTGCTGAAGATGACATAATTACTACCAGTATGATTCAGCACTATAGTCTTATGTTCTCAAGAACCAGCCAGGAGCAGCAGGGGCGTACTGCAATGTGGCAAGATGTTGTCTGCAGGGTAAATGAAGTAGGCCTACATAACCAGACATATGAGCAGGTACGCCACCACTGCAGTGATCTTCTCAGACATGTCCGTCAGTGTGCTGCTGATGTGCGGAGACAACAGCTTGAACAGGAGGTGGTGTTAATATCCACCACCCCTCACCAGAGCGGAGGAGCTGCTCCTGAGCCTGGTGGCACCTGCCCAATAACAACAGCAGTAGACATACACCATGATGGAGGTTGGAGCCACCCAGCAAGCAAACATGGAGCATGCAGGTAACATGGCATATCTGTAGACTACTGTTATCTGTATTGGTAGATCATGCATATGTGAGATGTGGAGTATGTCATTAAAAGATGTGGAGCCTGTTGTTGTGCAATACTGATCATTTGGAACATAATCTGTAGCCCTGTGAATGTAAACTGTTGTTGTACTGTAAGATAGCAAACACACAGTAGCAATGCCACAGTTGTGGCCACTGACAAACTGTCTCATCTCTATGTAGGTCCTACTGGGGTGACATCAAGGCAGCTGACAGATGCTGGTGAGTGTGTCCTGCATTTCTTATTGTAAATAAAAAGTGCATGTCATAGTTAAGGTGTAGGCCATGTACACATGTAACACACCTACCCATAATGCATGCTGTGCATGTTTGGTGTAAGACCACGCACATCTCACTAATGTGATTAGCTGCCTTAAACACATGCAATACCCAGACCATCTCAAACAAATGTGGCTAGACTGTAGTGACCATTGGATAGGCACAGTTGATACTCAACATGCACATAACATACACATCTATGTCATACACAGAGCATTTTAACATCCTACACATAAAGGATTCCCAAACCCTCTGTAAAGACACACTCCAACATCCAAAATCTCATCCATGCATTACACATAATATACCTGAGGGTAGAGGCCTATCATGGGGCATTTAAACACTCTGCAACACACTACACATACATGTCAGGAAATGCTCTATATTGGCCTCCTTACAAACTCATGTAACAACTGGTTGTGAAATGGGGAATGTAGCAAAGGTGGTACAGCTCCAGTACAACATGAGTAGTGCTGGTTTGGGAAACATTTGTAACCTTGAGTAACCACATGATGCTTCATGATGATGGCCTGTGGTACTATACTCCATCCAGTTATTGTAGCCACAGTACTACACACAGCTTTCATTGCTATACAGCTTGCTATACACCTTAATGTTGCGTGTGTGCACACATATGCACCTCTAAACAATATGCATACCAATCGCCACTTGCACAACTGACACATATATGCCTTGTGATGCTATTGAGTGGCTAGGTCATATGACACACATTGGGTATGTGTAGTGTTTAAATATGCAGTTGTGTTTTAGCATGCCATGTCATGGATGACACTGTCATGTCCACAATATGATCTACACTCACCATAAGTACCCTACATTGGGTATGTGTCCAAATGATATTCCATCAATTATCCATGCACCACTGATGATGTTGTGTGAATACTCATCATGCATGTGCTAAAATTGTGTCTACAATTATTTGCTAAAGACATAGAGGTTGTAACCAGCATTGGATACCTATCTGACACACAGATACACATCCAACCATGGTATGTACACCTGTTTGTTATGGTGCACAGTACATTACAGAGCTTTGAATACCTGCACAGCAATGTTGTGTCCATGTATGTATTGTGTTCCAGGGGGAGACCCATCACCTAATAACAATGCACATGCATCAAAGCCATGTATGCTGTTAGTAACAAGGACTGTCTACACTTACACTGCATGCTGTTGAGCAACACATGTCCTGCATGCTGACATGTGTGATATGACTGTTTTGCTTGTGATACTGTACCCTACCATCACCTGCTATTGTGTATGTTCTGAGATTGCTGGTGTTGTATGTGTCTGCTTTAGGGAGGAGTGTATTTTTGCGTGTGTGCATATGTGCATGTGCACATGTGTGCATGTGCACATGTGCGCATGTGTGCATGTGTGCATGTGGTCTGACATCATGTTCAGGTCTTAAAGTGTGATTCCTGTTTTCCTCTCACAGGTGCCGAGGTGGGGCTGGTTCAGTACAGCAGGGAACCTGATTTGACTTAGATAGTGATCATGAGGATAGGTGTGTTGAGGCACAGGCAGGTTTGTCAGTGTCTGTTGTTGGGCCACTAATTAACAGTACACAAGTCTCCACCCCATCCATGCACACAGTCATACTGCCTGTACATCCATCATCACCATTGCCCTTAGCTGAAGGACAGTGTACAGTTGGCACTGGCCAGGACAGTGTGGTATCTATGGCACATGTATCAGGACACAGCAGCCATAGCCAGATGTCTGGAATGGTACCAAATAGGCAGATACCCAGGGGTTCTCGTCAGAGCACTGTTGGTCATCATGCCCCTGACAGATGTGCCACACTTCTTTCTACCACTCGCATTTTCCAGGCTGTCATGGAGTCACAGACACGAATGGAGCGGTACACCAGACAGGGACTAAGGGCACAGAGGGCTCATAACACCTCTGTAAATGACAGTATCTGTGACCTAGCAGGTGCCATACGTAATTACACTGAGGTCATTGATAGACATTGGGGTGAGACATTGGATGTCCTCCACAATGTCATGTCCATGTGTCAGGACAGTGCGGGATGGTTGAGATGTCAAAATGGATGTATGCCAGCAACATCAGCAGCTGGAGGTTGCCGTGGATGTCCAGCAAGTCACAGCCACTCCCGTAATGCCAGTACCAGCCCCAGCAATGTTGGGGGGCTGTTCATAGACTGTCCTAGAAGACCACATGCACATGGCTCTGGCCAGTCCCAGCAAGGACCTGGATCCATTGGACATATGTCAACCTCTTCGGATAGTACCCTATCTGGATTAGTACCTGATACTCTCTGTAGCACCCCTGCCAGGCACAGGTTCCATATCCATGGCCAGAAATGGTGATCTGTAAAGCCTGCCAGGTACAGTCTGTAGCTGTCTCACAAATCCCCGTATATGGCAGCCACATGGTAGAACTGTGTGCATGCAGACACATACACATAAACCAGAAACCTAGGGCAAACACATACCCACACACATTACATCAACATTGGCCCATAACAGTACTCATGGCCCTCACACACACTTACACATACATGTCAATTGTATGGCTTAGTGTAGGCCTCTGGCAAACCAACAACACACCCTGTGCATATGATGAATCCTGTGCCACCTCCTATCATCTGTAACATTGATGCAGGAACAGGCAAACATGGTGCTGATGCACAGGGTGACTTTAATAAAGTATAGCAATGGTTGAATGTGTAGCATATTGTCAGCAGTAAAGTGTAATGATACCCTTGAAGGTGTAGTTGAGCAGGGATGATGCATTAAAGATGTAATTAGCAATGTTGTATTGTTTCCACCACTGTTTATTCCAGTTGTGTTTTGTTTGCCCATGTGCCACTTGGCTGATGTGTGTAGTGTCAGCATGTGTTATACAGTGGACAGTAAGTGTGGGGTGTGTGCAGCACAGGTCTGCAGGTGTACATTTGTGAACATGGTGGAGATGCACTGTCTGCATGTACATGCATATTGGACACATGGACAGGGTGACATGCCCTGTATTGGCCAGTGTTAACATGCCATACTTTCTATTGTTGGCCAGTATGCATTGTACTACACACATTTTGGAACTTGAGTACACATGTGTGTGTATGACACGGGTTGACACTGTGCTGTGGGTGATGCTGTTGTTGCTATCTGTCATTGGTTTGCATTACTAAGGTTAACACTGTCCCAGCTACATAATCCTTTATTAATGCACACTGTTCACCTACAGGGTTGCATGGACTGTGCTATCACAAACACAAGAAATTCTCAGTTATACAGTAAAAGGGCATTAGTCTCATGGACCCCTGCCATAAACTAAATATATAATAGAAGGTGTGAAGTTGTACCAAAAAAGAGTTACATACCAAGAAGGGATAACCTCTCTGGTCAGTATCATTGGGAAAATACAATCCATCAATAAACATACAAGGCAAGCTTCAAAATACAAAATGGCAAGGATTCCAAACACAACACTAAAGCTTTCTTCAGTGTTGTTCATAATCTATAGGGGAAATCTCAGATCGGGTCACAGTTAATGTAAATGGTCACAAAGTACACTTATCTGACTGACATTACAATTCCTTGTCAGACAGTTTGAATGTGGATTTAACCACCCTGTCATTACACAAGGGCTACATTTCCAGATCTGAAGAATGTAAATCCTAATGATTCACAGACACTCTAGTTAAAACATCTCTTTAACAAAGTGCACACCACAGTGGCAATGGTACTGTACAGAGTCCCTGGCTGTGTCATACACAACCTGACATATGAAGTCACCACTCACATAAACGCTCTGTCCAGATGCAGACTTTATACAGGTTACATACTTGTGGAATGACACACGGTAATGGTGTTCACAGTCCATAAGAGTTGAGCTACGTCTTCTTCTTCTTCTCCTTTTGGATGCTGCCATTAGGGGTCGCCACAGTACATCATTTCTTCATGGCCTCTGCATCTTGCGCTATCACACCATCCACCTGCATGTCCTCTCTCACCACAGCCATAAACCTCATCTTAGGCATTCCTCTTTTCCTGTTACCTGGTGGCTTCATCCTCAGCATCTTTTTCACAATATACTCTGCATCCCTCCTCAGCACATGTTCAAACCAACTTAATCCTGCCTATCTGGCATGGTCTACTAACCTTCAAACCTGGCCTGACCCTCTAATATACTTATTCCTAAACCTGTCCACCCTCATCACACCCACTGCAAATGTTAACATAAATTGATTAAGGATAAAACTACAACAGGTCCTGGAAACTCTCACCCTATAAGCCAGACCAATGTAATCTGGAAGGCTATGGAGCACATTATGGAACTCATTAACAGAGACATTATGAACTTGCAAACACTGCACCATACCCACTTAGGCTCTCTAAAGGCCAGATCATGGCTCTTATACCTAGTAGACTTCAAGCCAGTCAACAAGGCTATAGGTGAGGGAGGGGAGGTCAACACAGCCAAGCTATAGCTCGCCAGCAATTCATACCCATCCCACATACTGGTATTATACATACCCTCAACAGACTGACCATAAACTATTGTTAGATGATGGCTTGACAACTGACGCACAGATGTAGGACACACAGTAACATTTGCAGCCTCCATGTACTATTCTATGCCAGTAACAAGTGATATTCACCTGCACTCAGTCCTGGGACCACTCCTGTTTGGCATATAGCTTTCTTAGGTACAAACAAACACAGTAGGGATATTTCTGCCCATGTTTGAAGACAATGCATACTGTGAGCTATACTTATTCTCCAGATGACACACACATCCTCCAAAAGGATATCATACAGACATATACCTGTTGTCAAACTCATGCTGTAAAGCTATAAGCCAAAGAAAGCATAGTTATCCACTTTTAGAAAACAAAGTATCCCCAGAGTACCACATAGGTAGTAGCCCCCAAAATGTGGAACAGGTACTAATGTATACATAGAGCCATATGTTAAGTCATCTCTCCTTTGATAATCACATTACCAAAGGGGTTTGGAAATCCCTCTCTGGAGCACATAAGCAATAAAGGGTTTGTATGCAGATCCACAGAGGTTGTTGCACACCTATAAGGATTAGTCATCTTTGCCAGACTTTGCTTGCTTTGGAACAGGTTTCAAATATACCTCAAGCATAAACCCTCACTCACACTCTTCAGTAGAAACCGTGATGAGTGGACGTGAAACAGAAGACGTAGCCCAGGGATCACTGCAGTGGCTAAGCTTGTCACAAGCATACAGAAGTGACCTAAGATCTGGAAAGCACCAGCACGCACTGGCAAAGATAACATAAGTTCATGGAGAAAGCAGAGTACCCACCTATGAAATGCTTGAGGTCACGTGTATGTATATGGATTTGCCTCAGAGCTACCTTACATGTATAATGCACATACAGTTGTCATTGTGATATGTCATACACTAGAAAAATCAAAACCCACTCCACATTGGTCAACAGTGTCACACACCTGGAGCAACGACACACACACACACTCAGCAAGTGTGAGATTCAAGCTCTTGCCTAACTACATTATAATACTACAGCAGTATGCATTTACATGACGCGCTATACACATTATTGGGATTTCATCTTTCCACAGGTATATTTGTAGGATGGTGACATCATCAGACTTGACAAAGATGAGTATACCACTTTTAAGGTGTGTGAATAGTCTTCAAAAAGGTTGCTCCTCCACAGGGAGACACACACACACAGTTGGCAAGTGCAGGATTCAAATCCCTACCTAACTACATCATGATACTACAGCAGCACACATTTACACGACACGCTATACACATTACTGGGATTTTATCTTTCCACAGGTATGTTTGTAGGATGGTGACATCATGAGACTTGACAAAGATGAGTATACCACTTTTAAGGGGTGTGAGTAGTCTCCAAAAAGGTTGCTCTCTCCCCAGGAAGAGAAACACACACACACACACACACACACACACACACACACACACACACATTTGGCAAGTGCGGTGTTCTTAATCTAAACTAAGTACATCTTTACACTTCAGAAAGCAATATGGAGTTACAGGGTGCAATACAGACATTACTTGTTGACAGTCAGCACAAAGGTTTTTTTTCACATTTGCTAACCTCAACAGGCTTATCATACTAGGTGTATTGTGAGTGTATTGTATGCATAGGCCATGACCATATCATATATGGGATGATGCACCACATGCTGGCACACGCAGGGTCAAACCTTGAGTAGCTTCTTACCTTCACCTACATGATACTGCAATATAACAGAATGATGATAAACTTCAACAATTGGCTGAGCTTCTGGTGACATTCAAAGGGGATCCAGTCTCTGTCTGCCTGTGATGACGTGATAAACAAGCCTTGTTGCTACACTACTGATGGTTTGCACCTGTCGCCCCTATGCTTCTGAATACTAGCCACGGCTCTTGCTGTCCCCATATTACCTTTTTTAGGCAAGGCTCAAAGGTTCATAGGTTCATAGGTAGGTACTAGGCTATCAGTCCTGGGGCCTATACAAGCCCAGCCAAAACGGTACCCTGGCTTTTGCCACCTAAGAAATTTATTTTCCTGTGCCACTGTCGAGCAGAGACACAGAAGTGATCCCCCAGGTGAATTTCCTATTTCCCATCCAATCATCAAGATTTTTCTTGAAGAGTGCTAATGAGGAGCTTTGTTTGATATAGATAGGTGGTTTATTCTGGAGTATGTGAAGTCTCTGGGACCAGAATCTATCCCTCCAGCATGTTCTGTTTATTGTGGTGACAAGGTTTAGGTCCCTAGAGCGTATAGGTTCATAGGTTCATAGGTAGGTACTAGGCTATCTGCCCAAGGGCATTTATAAGCCTAGCCAGAATGTGTTTGCTTTCACCTCCCTTTTAAATTAGTTTCCTGGGCCTCTGTCTAGCAGGGCCACTGAAGTGATCCCAGGGGTAAATTTACAATTTCCCATCCACTCATCAAGATTCCTCTTGAAGAAAGTCTGAGAGGGGTTCTGCCTAACATCAACTGGGATTCTATTCCAGAGTGAGGGAAGTCTCTGGGACAGGAATCTATTCCTCCAGCATGTCCTGTTTATTGCTTTGCTGAGGTTTAATTCACTGGAGTGTGTGGCTCTAAGAGATTTGTTTTTCTTGAGGTGGAGCATGTCCATTAATTCTGGATTGGACATGGCCTTATACATTAGGCATAGATAACCTCTGAGAAGGCAGTAAGCAACCAAGTAGAGCTGGAGTTTCTTTAGTCGAGCTGCATAGGGCATCTCTTTGAGGCCCATGATCCTCTTGGTGAGGTACTTCTGTAGTCTTACCAGCTGTTGCATGTGCCAATTAAGGTACATACCAAATGGGGCATTGTACTCTATTATGGGCCCAATAAGTGATGAGTAGAGGGGCACAATGACCTCTCTTGATCTAGAGGTGAACTCTTTCGTGATTAGGTGGGCTACATGGAAGGAATATCTAACCACTTTGGCAATGTGATTATCAAAGGAGAGGTTACTATCTACCTGGGTCCCCAGGTCCCTAATTACATTTTCTGTACCTAGTGGATTACCACCTATGTGGTAATTCGTGGGCATTTTGTTTTTTCCAAAGGGGATGACTATGCATTTTTTAGCATTCAGCTTGAGGCCATGGTTTTGACACCAGGTATCTGTCTCTGTAAGACCCTTCTGAGGATGTCTGTGTCAGCCAGAGAGTCGATTATGGCCCCCAGTTTGCAGTCATCTGTGAACTTGGTCAGCCATAGTCCTCCCGTGCTTGCCTGTATCTCAGAGAAGTATATACTGAACAGGAGGGGTCCCAGGACCGAGACCTGTGTGATGCCACTTGTGACTGGTTTGGAGTTGGACATGGCACCCGCAACTCTGACTATATGTGTTCTATCTGTGAGCCAGTTGGCTACCCATCTCATGACATAGGGGTTAATGTTCAAGCTGGTAAGCTTGTCTATGATGCCAGAGTGGGGAATAGTGTTGAAGGCCTTAGTGAGGTCCAGGTAGGCTTTGTGGACTACCTTCCCTTCATCTATGGCCTTGGTAACTGTTTCAAAGAAGTCAACTAGGTTTAAGAGGCAGGATCTGCCTTTAACAAAGCTGAATTGGGTAGGGTCCAGTGTCTGGAGGTTCCCAATGTCTCTGTTTATGGGTTCCATGATAATTCGCTCCATAGCTTTGCAGACCAGGCTGATCAGGCTTATAGGGTGATAGTTCCCAGGTTCTGTTGTGGCACCACCTTTGTGGAATGGGATGACTGTTGCTGTACGCCATTCTTTGGGTACATAGCCTGTGGTAAGGCTGAGTCTGAACAGTGAATTTAGGTGAGGGTTTAGTTTATTTTGGTGCTCATGTAAGACGCAGCCTGGGACACCATCCAGTCCCATTGATGCTGTGTTCTTAGCTTTGGAGAGGGCTGTTTTTACCTGCATGTCCATGATGTCTGGGGCTCTGCGTTCTTCTGGGATGGACACAGGCCCTTTTGGGGGTGGGGAGGTGAAGTTTGCACTAAACTTGTCTGCCAGGATGTTGGCAATGTCAGTTGGTTCAGTGTATTTTTTGCCATTTTGCAGTAGCTCAAAGCATATCTGAGAGCTGCCACCTAAATGTTTGATATAGCTAAAGAAGGCTCTGTGGTTATCTTTAGATTCCTTGGCAATTTTTCTTTAGAAACTGGCCTTGGATGATTTTATGAGTGATCGTAGTTTCTTGCTAATAATGACCAGTGATGCCTTTTCTTTTTGGAATTTTGCTCTATCATGTAGTAGTTTCCTCCTTCTGTTGTATAGCTTATTTATGGCCAAGGACCACCAGACTGGTTTCCTCTTTTTGGAGGAATGAGTCTTGGTTTTACTCGGGATGGCTCAATCCATGCATCTTTGTAGATGCTCATATAATGCACTTGTAAAGGATTCTGCAGATTGGATAGCATTACCCTGTAGCAAAGGGGATTTGAAACTTTCCACTTCGGTCTTGAAAAGTGTGAAGTTTGCTTTTGAAAATTTTTTTACAGTGGTTTCCTTGACTGGGGGTGGGGTCGGGATGTGGATGTCCAGTATGATTGCTTTATGATCTGATCTTACCAGTGAGGGGTTTACCTCTGGTGTGGAACACTGATCCCCATGTTAGTGATGATCAGGTCCAGTATGTTGTCACCTCCAGTGGGCATGGTGACCAGCTGTTCCAGGGCATTTGAGTTTATAAACACTAAGAAGCACTGGGCAAAGGAGTTTGTACTTGAGTAATTCTCCTAGTCAATGTTTGGGTAGTTGAAATATCCTAATGTCATGGTGTTTGGTAGGACCTTTATATTTTCCAATGTTCTCAGGAATGCTGAGTGAGGGTCCTGAGACAAGGTAGGTGATCTGTAGCAAGCTACGATCTGATAAGCAGCTTTGCCCACTGTTAGTTGCACTTGGAAGGTCTCCAAGGCCTCTTGCTGTGTCACTAACCTGGAGGTGTGGGTATCCTTTATGAAAATGGATACACCCCCTCCTTTTGTATTTCGGTACAGATTTTGGGGCCGAAGCTCAGAGAGATTGGGATTTCTTTAAGTGGAGCATGTCCAACAGCTCTGTGTTTGACATAGCTTTGTATGTTAGGCAGAGATCACCTCTGAGTAGGCAATATGTGACTGAGTAAAGCTGGAGTTAAATTGAGTCTTGTTGCATGGGGCATGTATTTGAGGCCAGTAATCCTCTTTGTGAAGTATTTCAGTGGTCTTTCCAGCTGCTGTAGATGCCTAGTCAGATTCATTGCAAGTGTGCCGTGATACTCTCTGATGGGTCTGATGACTGATGAGTAGAGGGAACCTCCTTTGACCTACATGCAAAGACCTTGGCAATTTGTGGGAACACATATCATGATTTTCTAACCACTTTGTGATTGTGTTTCTGGAAGTAGAGATGACTATCTACATGTGTCCATAGATCCCTTATTATTACCTCCATATTTAGGGTGTTGGCACCTATGTGGTATTTATATGACTGTAGCTCGAGGCCATCATTTTGACACCACATCTGTCTGACTGAGACCCTTTTTAAGGATGTCTCTGTTGTCCTAAACATTGATTATGACAACCTTTTTGCAGTCATCAACAAACTTTGCTAAACATAGCCCTCATGTGTTTGACTGTATTTCTGAAAAGTATACACCAGACAGGAGGGTCCCAGGACTGAGCCATGGGGGACAGCATTTGTTACCAGCTTGAACAGAAGACCACAATTCTTACCTTGTGGGATCCATATGTGCCCCAGTTGGCAATCCATCAGATGACATACGTGTTTATGGACAGGTTGTTGATTTTGTGGATACGACATGTGTGTGGGATGTTGGAAAAGGGCTTTCTACGGTCTATGTAGGCCATGGGGAACTCATTTCATTGATGTATGGCCTCAGTGACTGCCTTGAAAACTGTCTAGCAGGTTTAGGAACCATGATCTGCCCCTGACCAAACCACAATGGGTAGGGTTGGGTGTTTGTAGGCTTCCAATAGCTCTGTTTATGAGTTCCATAATGATGGACTCCATGGCCTTGCAGATCAGGCTTATTAGGCTTATAAGACTATAGTTCCCATGGTCTGTTGTGCACTGACACTTGTGGAGTGTGCCAGACGTTGCTGTAACCCATTCAACAGTTTCATATCCTGTACAGAGGGTGAGTCTCAACAGAATGTTCAGGTGCAGGGTTTGTTTGTTTTGGAGTTCACCTATGACACAGCCACGGAAACCATGTCATCCCATAGACGCCATGTTTTTAGGTTTGGATAGAGCTGTTTAACCATTGTATATGTGATTGCTGGGTTTTCACAGTCTCCAGGTATGGTAATGGGCCCTTTTGTCAGTGAGAGGGGGGTAAATATGTATGAACCTGTCTGACAAGATGTTGGCAATGTCAGTCATGTACATGTATTCATTTACACTTTGCACTGACTCAGGACATATATGAGTTTACACTGATATTTATGACATAACGAAAGAAAGCTTCATGGTTCTCTATGGACTCTTTGGCAATATTTTTGCCAGAACATGGCTTGGATAATGTTAGGAGTGCTCATTGTTTCTTGATGATACTGATCGGAGATTTATTGATCTTCTTTGCATTTTCACTTTTTTATTGAACAACTTAAGTACTTGTAGTACATTGTTTGATTATGACAGGGGTCCAATATATTATATGGGTCTGTTTTCATATCACTGTGTGCGCAAGGCAGGATTGGTGAATAGTGACAAGTGTCTGGAGTAAGAACTGCAACTGCCAGATATGTGTGGCCCACTGCTGTACTCAGACATGGCCTAAGTGTGTGAGCATGCCCAGTATGACCTTTCAGTATGTTTTTGACTGACATTTGCTTCATTTGTTTGTGTGTGAGCATGCCAGTATGACCTTTCAGTATGTTGCTGACTGACATTTGCTAAATTTAAGTGTGTGAGCATGCCCACTATGGGCATATATACTACATGTGTGTGAAAAACCAAGTTATTTTTTACTTCAGGGCTCACCTTTGTGTTGTACATCGACAGGAAGCAATAAGCAATAATACATTTATATAAATGAAAAAGAACCACATTGGCACAATCCTAGTTGCAAGCATTTTACATCCCAAACCATACTGACACACTCCTACTTTTGTATAAATGTAAATTTGCCCATGTCACAAGTGATAATTCAATAAAGGTGTGTAAAAAAAAAAAAGATTAAGTAAGTTAATTATAGGCCAATATTATTGATACTGTTTATGTTGAAGCATAAGCAATGAAAATATTTTACTTAAGAGTAATTCAAGTGAGCAGGTAGGACTGCAGTCAACAGATAACGGGAATTTGTGAGTTGTCCTTTAGGAACACGGAAGAGAGGTTTGGGTTGATAAGTGAAGAAATACATTAGATTCAGTGGACTGGAATATTTTTCATAGGGCATTAGAGGAGACAGGAGTAAAGATTTGATTCAGGAGAAATGTCTTTGCAATGCCTAGGAAACTGACAATGGAAATATGGATAAGGGAGACAGTATCAAGAGAGGTAAGTGGATACTTCAGTGATGGCCATGACACCATGACTGCTTTTTGGTGGTGAGACATGATCTTTTGAAGAACTTAGAATAAATTGAAAGATTGCAATAAGAAGAACTAAGGTACGACTGTCTTCTATTTATTTGCCAATGACTGTGTATTGTTAAAAAGTGATTTGGACTGAGCTTTGTGTTTTACATCTAGAGTGGAATTAGATGGTACATTTCATCAGCATGTTAATGATAAGACTAGGAAAAGGGATGGGAAAATCAGAATAGAGGCAGTAGATGAAAAACAGAGTGCTGTGAATCTAGTGCTGGACACGTGTGAAATGCTAAGTTGGACATGGAAAGAAAACACAAGAATGTTAAAGGAAAAACTGGAATAGGACTTTAAAAAGGAAAGGAAAGCTAAGATTATTGAGTGAAAATACAAATGTAGTTAGAGTAATGGCAGTCATTAAGCCTGATAAGGCACCTTCCTTGACAGAAAGACTAGAAGAGGAATACCATTTATATCTGAGTTGAAGGAAAGGCAGTAAAGAATTGTGGAGCTAAGTATGAGGGAACATAGACTGGAAAGGGGGTGAGGAATGTGGTACTTATGTGGTAACATTCAGTGTGGTCAGATAAACTGGGAGTTAAGTAGAAAGTGGAAGTGTGAGATACACCAGAAGAAGAATGGCAAAATAAATGATGAAGAGGGAGGGATAGAGACTGAGGAGCAGCACAAAAGGAGGTAGAGGAGAAGATAAGGAGAATAGTGCAGATGTTGGAAAAGTAGAAAGAGGCAAATCTATGTGAACCAGGAAGTGTAGTTAAATAGGACAGAGACTTCAGCTGCTTCAGGAGTACTTGAACAAGGAAACTGTAACAGTGAGGCGACTACTTAAAAAAGGTCATAGGGTGATATGAAGGTTAAATGAAGTCTTGGGAGATTTCAGTCTAGAGATGGGAATTTGACAGAAGTGGTTACATTTGCAAGGAATGATGAACAGATGGATAATACAAGAGAGCTGGAGGAGGGGGCAGGGTGAGCATAGAGAAGAAAACAAGGAGTAGGTATTAATCACATGAAGGAGGAATTCTAAGTGAAAAGGGCAGATCATGCCTACTCATCCTGGTGGACTTCTTTGAGAAGGTCACCAAAGGAATGGATGAGGGCAAAATCACTCATACTGCCTACCTTGACCTGGCTAAGGCATTTGACACAATACCTCACTCAGGCATTGTTGACAAACTCAAGAGGTTAGGTACAAACCTGTATGTCACCTGGTGGATAGCCAACTGTCTCACAGGCTGAAGACAGGAAGTTAGAACTGGGGAGTCCACCTCTACAAAGAGGCCAGTCACAAGTGGAGTCCCTCAGGGATCAGTCCTTGGACCACTCCTTTTTGGCATTTACTTCTCAGAAGTCAAGGCCAATGTCAGTGGTCTCTGGCTGACAAAATTTGCAGACGATTGCAAATTAGGAGCTGTCATTGAATCTCACACTGACACAAATGTTTTCCAGGGGGGGCTGACACAGACAAACAGCTAGTGTCAGAGCCATGGACTAAAACTAAATGCCAAGAAATGCATAATAATATCCTTTGGGAAGTCATCCATCCCTGGTAACTATCATATTGATAACACAGCCCTTAGAGTTGACCCAGTAGTCAGGGACTTAGGGACACACATAGATAGTAATCTAGCCTTTCGCCATCACATGTCTACAGTGGTGAGGAAATAATTCTATGTTGCACAACTTATAAACAAAGGTATGGCATCTAAGTCCAAGGAAGTCATTGTTCCACTGTATTCAGCATTTATCAGACTTATCATTGAGTACAATGCTCCCTTTGGTATGTAGCTAACCAGGCATATCCAATAACTGGAATGTCCACAGAGGTTCCTCACTAAAAGAATACTTGGCGCAAGTAAAATGTTCTATGCAGACTGCCTCAAGGCCCTAACCCTGTATTCGGTCTCCCACAGGCTTTAGAGATGAGAGCTATGCCTGGCATACAGGGCCTTGTCAGACCCCACTCTAATGGACCTCCTGCATATCCACAAAACAAACAGCACCAGCATTACCTGTTCTAATGACTTAAATCTTGACTTTAATATAAATAGGACCTTCTGGAGAGATAGGTATGTATCCCAGAGACTACCCTGTCTATGGAACAGGGTCCCCATCCATGTGAAACAAAGTTCCTCCCTAACCCAGTTCAAGTGCAACTTGGACAATTAGATGGGAAACCAGAAATTCATTGCTGGTTTGGCACCTATGTCTCTAATGGACACAGGTAACCTGTAAATGGTTCATCTCCCAGGCCCATGCCTGCACTTATCAAGGGTATCAGAACTTGTCAGAAATTTGGGATGCATGGCTAGGTTTAAAAAGGTCCTTGTGGTCATTAGCCAAGTAAACACCAATGAACCTATAAAAGTTACTGGAGCAGTACATGGCATATACTGGGGGAGAGGGACAAAAAGGGGATGCTGGTACTAAAAATAAAATTCAAGGTAAAAGAAAGAGAGTAATGGATATAGTAAAATGTGAAGAAGTAATAAAAAACTGCAGTTTGAAAAAAAGATAGCAAATAATAAGAGATCAACAGATAAAAATAACACAATGGTGATACAGCAACTTTATTAAGGAGAGGGGAAGATTGGGGGATGGCAAATGTTGGAAACATGGATAGCAGAGTAGAGGGGGATTGAGCCTTACTGTTACCAAGGTGATTGAGTTTCAGTTGGTAACCCTAACATTTTAAGGCAACTAGGAAAGAGAGAGACAGAAAGAGAGAGAGAGAGATAAATGAAGTTGTGCCCTCCCACCTCTCTCAATGTGTAATGATGTGGGATGTGCTGGGAGGTTTGTAGCTAGACTGCTGCTGCTGGTGATACTGGTCAGCAGATGCAAGTGCACACTGGTCAAGAATGTGGCTGTGATCTCAGGGTGCAATATTTCACCTTTTAGGCATGGTATACCATCCAATTGTCCCATTGCTTGCCTGTTCTTGGGGGGATTCCAGAAATGCACGTCACTGTGGATATGTTCACCTTGTGATGTCACATAGCAAGCCCACACTGGAGTGTAGATGTCAACATGTCAGTGTGATAAGTACATAAAAAGAACTATCCCAATCCTCAGTGGTATGATGGTCCTTCTAATGGTTAGCTTAACCTTCAACCCTAACAGCCAAAAGGGAAATGAATGTTTCCTACAGGGTTAGAAGGAGGAATAGCTGATGTCTCCAAGTATGGAAATAAAAGAATAGATGCAAGAGTGAGAGCAAACACCACGAAAATTGCCTTCAAAGTAAATAAAGTCTCTCCAACGTGAAAAAGTTCCAGTAAGCAGTCACCATATAAAACGAAAACTGTTTATTGTAAAATGAGGAATAAGCGCTTTCACATAGTGCGAGCTACGCTTCATCAGATACAGTCACATAAATTCACTCACTTTTAAATACAATACATTTTGGCGGGCTCATTAGTATAATTGTTGATTTATACATCAATTAATCATGAACACTAATTAGTAATATATTGCAGATGCTCCATTTCAACCTAGTAAGTTATTGCTGGGAGACATTGTAAGTAAGGGTACATATCCTTGTCTTCACTGCCCCAGGTGTAATCATCTTAGTAAGACACAAGTGTACCAACATCCCCACATGGATTATGTCTTCAGACCCAGCCACTATGCTGATTGCAACACAAAAAATGTGGTGTACTTAGCCACCTGCTCCCTCTGTACAGCCTTCTATGTAGGTCTAACGAAAAGGAGGCTGAGGGATCGCATTTATGACCATCAATATGACATCCTTAGACAGGATGAAACTAATGCATTAGCCAGGCATGTGAAAGAACATCATATGCATTCCTTTACCTTCAGAGTCCTACAAATAGTGACAATGAGTATAAGAGGGGGTGACATTGATAATGATCTAGCGAAAGCTGAGCTCCACTGGATCTTGAAATTAGCAGCACATCTATCACCGGGGTTGAATAGCTATGTTTCGCTGAAACCCATACTAATTGGAAGAAAGTAGTTTTCTAAATAATCAGCCAGTTAAGTGAACATCATTCACAATTTTGATGTACCTGCTAACATCTAAATTTACTGTTAATAGATGATAATACCTTTTTTAAGGTTTATCATGTTTTTTATGTACCTTGAACATTTACCCAATCATGAGTTCAAGCTGCCTTTTGTCATCGTAAAGTCAACTCCGCAAATTATTGGGTTATAGCTTTTGTCATATTTCCAGACTTACACAGATAATATTCTATACTTGTCAGATGGTATTTTTGATTTTTTCCACTAATCTTGAGTTACACATAGGGATATGCAGCATCTCTTTATGAGTTGTTTATATTGAATAGTTACACAAGTCAACATAATCAATTCCTTTGTCCAGGGTTTTGAATTATGTTTTTTTTCTGGTTTCAGTATATACCTTATCCGAGATCCTGAGCGTTTTGTTTGTTTTTTTATCTGACTATTTTTATTAAATAGGTTTTGAGATCAAGTTAATGGGTGAGATTTCAACTCACTATAATAAAACGAACACTAGGACCCTGAAGCATACTTTTACACGTAGGTTAGCAGTTGACACATACTGATGCTAGTAATAGTATGCGGCAATCTGTGTGAGCTGAGTTTTGGAATCGGGTTCTTGATTATAATAATTCTGACTACAAGGGATTTCTTATGATCTGAGGCTACCTGACAGGCTAATGCTTTATCTGCGAAGTAAGTCTGCAAGATATTATGTCTAAATATGGTTGACTTCATATTCCCTTAGTCGGAACATCAGGCACTTTTAATGAATATAAGTATGCCGCTTTTATGTGTATTTGTTATGTATGAGTGTTGAACAGCCCCTAGGGGATTATTGATGTGATAAGTTATTGATGTGATAAGTTGTTGTGTTTATTGAGTAATGTGAGTTACTTGTTTTTAAATATTTATGATCCGTTGCTTTGGGACAAAGCGTTTTTTAGACAATGTAAACATGAGTTAATGCTGCGTTCTGTATTGAGTTGAAATGGAGCATCTGCAATATATTACTAATTAGTGTTCATGATTAATTGATGTATAAATCAACAATTATACTAATGAGCCCGCCAAAATGTTTTGTATTTAAAAGTGAGTGAATTTATGTGACTGTATCTGATGAAGCGTAGCTCGCACTACGTGAAAGCGCTTATTCCTCATTTTACAATAAACAGTTTTCGTTTTATATGGTGACTGCTTACTGGAACTTTTTCATGTTGGAGAGACTTTATTTACCTTGAAGGCAATTTTCGTGGTGTTTGCTCTCACTCTTGCATCTATTCTGCTGTTTGGTTTTGGTGAGAGCGCCTTTGGCAGTGAGTTGTGTTCCTCATTTGTATATGGAAATAAAAGGTGTGGTTTGTCATGAAGGACTTAGGTTAAGTGGAGGAACAGAACATAATTATTGTGGATGAAGTAGTGAATCAGGGATCGATTGAGGAACCAAAATGAAGTCAACAACCAACAAGAATTTCACAAAACAGGTACCAGACCAAAACAGACTTTTTTGGGACTCACATCAGGCAAAAAACGGAGAATGTAATGAAAATTATTGTCGGAGAAGCGGGGGCACAGATAGACTTGGCTTATACACGTGGACCTTATGAACTTTCTCAATCGGATGGTCCGGAACATTATAACAACACAGTGGGTAAGCCCCGCATAGACTTTAATATTATGTGTCTTGGAAATGAGGACATTTATACTACACTGACGACTTCTTCTAATGTTGAAATACCCGTAATGAATGTGATAAATGATAATATTAGTATACATGAAAATGACAATAACAGCTATTTAATTACACAAATGTATCAACACAGTGATGACAATATGAATGATAAAGTGTTATTGGAATTAAGTACATATCAGTATAATGAAGATAGGTTTAGTAATGGTATAAATATTGAGAGAGATAAAAGTGTAGAAGAGTATATATCTGAACATTTATGTGATCAAAGTAATTTAGTTAATTTTTATATAGATCACAACCCGGATCATTACATAAATTGCAGTGACAACAGTATGCAATCACATGATGTAAATGCAGAAGTATGTTTGAATATAGATCCAGTATCTGATTGTAGTGAATATCTTTTTTTAAGTAATCCACATGTAATAATGAATACAAAGCAAGATTTCAAAATATATAATTATTCTTCAAAGAGCATTACAGTAGAACATGCTGATTTATTCTCTAAAGGACTTAATTACGTCCCATGTAAAAAAGGCAACATGGTAGAATCTATATTAGACTTAAAGTTATTTTCAAGGAAATTGAATTTAAAAGTATATTTCAACCATAATATTGAATGTCAAAATGGGAAAGACAAGATGTTTACAAAACCAAGTCTATTCAATCCACCTATGAATGATAAAATTATGTATTTTGAAAGGAGAAGTGAATATGATGTGAGAACATTTTATAAGAAATATAAACATAATAAACATTTCAATATTACAACAATTGAAGGAAAACTACTTAAAGATATCAAAAATGATCCAAAATTAAGAATTATGAGGCCTGACAAAGGTAATGGTATAGTCATTTTAGATTACAATGACTATAGTTCATACATGACCAACATGTTAATGAGTAATACATATGTAGAAATAAGTAGAAATCAAGTACATATAGCTTACAGAAGAATAGAAGCAATGTTAGATGACATGTTATATCAAGGGGGTATCACTGAAAAAGAACATGAATTTTTACGAAATGAACATCCAGTTATCAGTGGTATCTTCGGAATACCAAAATACATAAAGGCCTCAATAATTTGGAATTTAGACCCATAGTAGATGGAAATAGAAGTGTAACATGCAATATAAGTATGTATTTGGATCATTTTTTTAAGGAAAGTATGAAATGTTTCAGCTATATAACTAGGGATTCATGGGATTTTTTGAGTAGACTAAATAAAATAGTTATGAAGAAAGAATATACTTTTATAACAATAGATGTTGTAAATTTATTTACTACAATTCCTCATGATGTAGGCCTATTATGGCTGGAAGAACAACTGTTTGAGACACATCTTTATGAACAAGATCAAATTAACACTTTAATAAACTTGATGGAAATAGTGCTCAACAATAATTATATATTTTTTGAAGGAAGTTATTTCCAACAAATAAATGGGGTAGCCATGGGGGCACCTTGTGCCCCCATGTATGCAAACTTAATAATGAGTTATTGGGAACATAACTATTTATTTACAACAGAGTTTTGTAAACATCTTGTAATGTATACTAGATATTTGGATGACATATTTATCATATGGGATCAAGATAAAAATATGTTGGAAAAATTCTTGGAATATATTAATACTACAGTTAAATTTTTAAAATTTACCTATAATGTCCAAGAAGACAAAATTAATTATTTGGACGTGGATATAATATATGACAAAGAAGTGAATATTCTGAAAACACAAATACATAGAAAGCCCACTTTTTCAAATGTGTACTTGCATTTTGACAGCTGGCACCCTGGCCATCAGAAAAAAGCCATTGTTAAAGGGCAGATGGTCAGGGCAGCCAGAATGGTAAGTGAAGAACTAGATTTTATAGAAGAAATGAAATACATTATGCAATTATTCATTAATAGGGGATACCCAGAACAATTTTGTGTTAAAATATTCAATGAAGTGAAAAATAAAAGAGAAAATGGGATTTATACGGCAATATTAAAAACAGGTTCGTTGAATAAAACATCATTGGGCAATGTAGATACATTGGAGAAAGATTGCCATAATAACATCCCATTGTATATTATCAAATTTGATGATTGTTCTAAGGAAATAGAAAATATCATTAAGAGAAATTGGGACTTCTTTGTCAATGATAAAATTGGGAGACAAATTTTCAATGGATCAATAAAATTTGTATACAAGAAGAGTCCTTCTTTCAAAAATATATTAGAAAATAAAAGAAACATTGAAAAATATAAAAATGGAAAAGAAGGAAACTTTAAATGTGGAACATGTAGTATATGTAGTTATATATACCAATCAGGTACAGAAATAACGATCAATGGGTGTAACATTAGGATATATGGACATTATAATTGTTTAACAACAAATGTAGTATATATAGCTTTATGTCAGCAATGTAAAGCCTTTTACGTGGGAAAAACGAAAAGGAAATTTAGAGAGCGAATCAAAGAACATTTATTGGATATACAGCATCATAAAAATAGTAATGTTCTAGCAAGACATATTATAGAACACAATGATCACAAATTTAAATTTATGGTTGTTAATCAAATTAAACAGGACCCACAAGGCAGGATAACTATGTATCATTTAGATATGGAAGAATTAAAATGGCAAATTCAACTTAATTCATGTATACCCCCGGGTATAAATGAATATATGACCATCATGCCATTATTGAAACTGAATAGAATATACAATAAATGATACATGGTATCAATTATAATATCACAAATACATGTACAATTATATATGTTAATGTACATGTATAATATGTATACTTTTTGTATATTTTATTTTCAATATTATTTTTATTTATTTTTGTTTTAATATTTTTTACATATACATATAATTATAAATTGAATACATTATATTAATTTATAAGTGATATATATTCGAATAGTTGATTCAACAAAAATTGGATTGCATACTATATGTTTATAAATAATATATATATTAATTGCACTTATATGGATAAGAATTTTATATCATTTACTTTATTATAATATATTTGTTTATACTGGCTGTATTCATGGTATACTATTTATACATCTTCATTTTATATACATTAAATTATATACCATACATTAATAAGGAATATTTAACAATATATATGTTCTAGTTGAGTGTATTCACATTTCAAACAGGTATATATTATTAATACATATCAAATAAATCACATATTATAAAGGGTTTAATACATGTATTTATAAAAGTAAGTATTTTTTAAAATTATATTTAAATTATGAACAAATTGATTATTTGTATATTTAATCAGTAGTTTTTAAGTGTGTAAATGCATACAATTCCTTTGGAATATATGTATATGAGTTAGTAATGCATAATGTTTTGTGCTTAAACACAGTGATTTTTAACAAAGCCATTTCCTTTTTAAGAATTTATGGTGGGAAATTTAGGCTATTAATTAAGTAATTATTCAATATTTGACAATGTATAAAATGGGTGAGTTGCAATGATAGTATGTATTCTGAAGAAGTTCGGAAGGACGAAACCTAGGTCAATAAAGTAGCGTTTGTTGCAGAGTTCGTGTCGTGGCTTTGTGGAGTTGGTTGGAACTTAACAGTAATAATCTTTATATTTGAGTCTGTTTTCATCTCCTCATTGGCATCGGCCTCACCTTGCTAATTCACATCAAAGTGAATCAGGGAAGCTGTGCTTATTTAGATTCAAGAAGAAAGAGCTAAGGCATTAAAAGTTAGAAAGAAAGAAAAATAATAGTAGTATTAGGTAGCTGGGTAAAAAGCTATACTGCAAATGGAAAGGTGTGAGGGAAAAAGACTGAATCTCCACCACAGTATTTTTAACACTACCTGTTTCTTTCTCTACTCCCTGCTTAGACATGTAACCAATCAAAGCTGCTTCTTAACTGATTCTCAAGTCTCTGCCTGATCTCTCACCTAATACTGACACATCTTCCTACTAACCTGCCATTACTGTCTTACTGCCTATTACCATCATAAACCCGTTACAGTATTTGCACACTTCTTGTATTTAACCTAATAAACATCCTTATACCAATATTTCATACTATTTTTCATCCATCCCAAATAATGCAGTCAAACTTTTCTCTCACACCTGACTCCACCTCCTTTCAGTATTATACTCTTTTGCCACCCTTTACTCCATTGATTTTCTCATTGATCATATGTTTCGGGTTATGAAAAAATAGCAGAAAATCATCAGACCTCCTATGTGGAAAATTATATTGGAATGAGAGGTGTACTGACTGGTTTTCTGAAAGAGTAGCTGATGCATGGAACAGACAAACAAATTACATTAAAGCAGGGGCACTAGTTATATATTTTTAAGAACAGCCTGGACACTTATTTATAGGAAAAACTGTTTTGGTATATTGGCAGGCTGGCCTGAAATATTTGTATGTAGTATGTATGTATCTATATCACCTATAGGGAACATTCTAGTCTGTAACCCATGTAATTGTAGATATGGGTCAGGATTCATAACTGTCTGCTCATTGTGCTAAGCTTGTGTGCACAGCGGACAGTGGGATGGCTGGCCTGTTTGCAAAACAAGGATTGGCAGTAGAATATGCCAGTGATTGTATAATGAGCCATGCTTTGTAGTAAAGAAGCAAACAAGCATGGTAGAGTAATTCAGAAATGTATAAAACATGAACCAACACGACAAGCTGTCTTTAGTTCGGAATTCCAGCATATGCTGGAATACAGCCACAGGAAAACTTTAATAATATTTTAGTTGTTGCTGAAACCATTATAAACCTCTGTTTGAAAGAGCATCTCATAGAAGGTGCTGCTGATGCTAGACATCACCCTCAAAGATGTAGAAATTTTAGACCATGTTTGACCTAACATGACTTACAAAAAATTGAAATAGTGACCACTATAAGATGGACATAGATGCCATGCAGGAAACAGTAGATGTCTACCAGACCTATCTGAGGCTTTGAGAGAAAGAATTGTGGAGAATCCATCCCAGTGGATATTAAGGTAAGGCTTTACATATTTTAGTTTTAGGGACATTTCAGTGAGCTACAGGGGATACATAGGTGGTTTCACAGTCATCTGCCTCAACAATACTTCACAGTTCCTCAATGCAATGCTTCAATATGCGGGGGAGTATATCTGTTTTCCATACTCCAGAGAATAAAGTTAGCACCGTGCAAAATCATTATGGCATAGCTCATTTCCCCTAAGATTCTAGAGACCATAAACTGCATCAATATTGATGTAAAGACCCCACCTGGTGAACTGCAAAGGACATATGTGATGGAAAGGGGTGTCACTTCATCAGCTACCAGGTAGTGTGTAATGCAAAAAAGAATCATCTATAATGTATTTGCAGATCACCCAGGTAGTTTCCTCCACTCCGTCATATGGCACATATGTCACTTGTACCTCAGGTTTGCATGGTGTGACTTCCGACAAGGACATCAAGTGGTGGATGTGAGATATGCACTAGAACCTTGGGTCATGAATCCTATGAGAAAAGCACACAACACTGCTGAGCAAGGTTGAACACTGCAAATGCACAGTCTAGAAATATCATAGACCCTACATTTGAGATGCTTAAATTATGGTTCTTCTGTCTTGATACATCTGGAGGTGCCCTGCAATATGACCCTGCCAACTCTGCCAAAATATTGACTGTTTGGGTCATCTTAATTAATATTAAACTTAGAAAACAGTTTTAACAGGGTCCTTCCTTTCAATGACCATAGTTCCCAGCACCTCAGGCAGAGGCAGCTGGCACTGATGAGGAACCAGCAGCAGAGGCCGATTATGGCAGACAGAGGTAGGCACAATATGCAATGGCACTTACTAAGAAGTAGCGATTTGCACATATACTCAGTAGTTATAGGTTCATAGGTGTGTACTAGGCTAATGGCCCTGGAGCCTTTACAAGCCTAGGCCATAGAAGTGCCCTGGCATTGTGCCACCTGACGTTAGTTCCCAGTGCCTCTATCAAGTAGAGCCACTGGAGTGATCCCCAGGGTGAACTTTCTATTACTCATCCACTCATCAAGATTTCTCTTAAGTTCATAGGTGTGTATACCCTGGAGCCTTTACAAGCCTTGCCCATAGATGTGCCCTGGCATTGTGCCACCCGAAGTTAGTTCCCAGTGCCTCTATCAAGTAGAGCCATGGGAGTGACTGTCAGGGTGAACCTTCTATTACCCATCAACTCATCAAGATTTCTCTTAAAGAGGGACAGCGTGTTGCTCTTCTTGACATGTATGGGAAGTCTATTCCAGAACATGGGCAGTCTCTGGGTGAGGAACCTGTCCCTCCAGCATGTTCTGTTGATTGTGGTAATGAGGTTGAGGTCTCTGGAGCACGTGGTGTGGAAGGATTAGGATTTCTTTAGATGCAGCATTTCTAACAGAGCTGGGTCAGACATGACTTTGTAAGTAAAGCAGAGATTGCTTCTAAGTAGGTGATATGAGACAGAGAATAGCTGGAGTCTTTAGCGTCTGTCCATATAGAACATGTGTTCAATACCTAGGATCCTCTTCGTGAGGTACTTCTGTGGCCTCTCCAGCTGTTGCAGGTGTCTAGTGAGGTACATGCCAAATGCGGCATTATACTCGATGACTGGTCTAATGAGGGAAGAGTAGAGAGCGATGATGACCTCTTTCTTCCTGGATGCAAAACCCTTGGTAATGAGATGTGCCACATAGAGTGGCAATGTGGTGGTTGAAGGAGAGGTTGCTGTCAACCTGCATCCCCAGATCTCTTATAATGCCTTCACTGTTCAGTGGGCTCCCATCAATGTGGTAATTAGTGGGAACTGAGTTTTTACCAAAGGGGATGACAACGCATTTTTTGGCATTAAGCTTAAGGGCATGGTTTTGACACCAGTCATTGGTCTCAGTGAGGCCTTTCTGTAGGTTTGATTAAGATAAAACTTCAGCAGATACAAATTGTAACAATGATGCATACAAACAGATCAGACTTTGTTTACTCATGCACTGGCTGGCTAGTGTAAGCATCAGATATAGGCAACCCCTGCCTAGGGCATTCTCAAGAGCTGTAGCAAAGGTATGTGGTCAACCTGTTATGGAGAAAAAGTACAAGTCATAAACATAAGTAAGCAGGAAGTAAAAATCACTGATGACTACACAAGAATATCATGACACTAACTGATATACCCAGCAAATATAGTCACCAACAGTGATGATATTAAAACAAAACAGACTATTGCTTCCCTATGCATTTTCTGGTCAAATGTAAAACAAGGACAAAAAAATATGCTCCATACATACCTCTCTACTTCTGTATGCGCGTATGTGAATTACAGACTTGATTTGGTCCAACTGGTTACACAATATTATTAAGTTGTTGTCATACATCATTTACAATGTGACTATTCAAATTTCCCACCACCATCCTGCTCATTAGTTAATTGCTCTCCCAGTGTACTACCCCTTTTTCACCACTGTCCTATCACACCTTTATTATCGTCAAAAAACAGATTTACACAGCGCAAACATGACCAGAAATGACCTACAAGCAGAAATTGCTGATTTTGTACTCTGCATTTTTGGGAAAGTTGGCATCAAGCATTAGAGCCTAATGCTAATCCTATGGGAAAAAAAATCAAAAAAAGTTATGCATCCACTAATACTTTTCATCTGCTGCACAAATGAGCATGGCAGCAGTGGTCTTCAGTAAGTGATTGTGACAGGATGAAAGTATGGCCTCTGTTACTTCCATATTCTTTATTGGGTCAATGTAAACATAATATGAGGACTCTGTTCCAATGCACATGGTGCTCTGCTAAATGCAACATAGGGAGGGATTCTCTCACATTTTCCTTCACAGTGTCACAATGTATTCCATCGAACTTATACAGTTGCAAACATATTTGCAGACTGGCACTAATGGGTGTAATAGTAATATCAGCTGCAGGTACGCCTTGTTCTTTTCCAGTAGATTGTATATACATAACAGTTCGTTTTAAGTGATGCACACATAAGACTTACTTGCAAAAAATGAATCATGCAGTGATCTATAGATTAACAATCAGTAATGCATGGGAAGCATTCCACTGTGTGACCAGTGTCTCTATTACCTAACACCATCTTGTTCAATCCTTGTAATAGCAACTTTGTGATTGCCATTATGGACAATTCCATTACCTGTGACTTCTTATATACATGATAGTTTAAGTCCCTTTGTGACTTCACACATGACAGTATGGCTATGTAACATATTGGTTAGCCCAGCATGACTTTCATTTCAGTAATGTATAGGCAGCATTATTATCACAAACATACATCTACTTCACTACCATAAAGTTTGATTTGCAGAAACAAATATATTAGTTAAGAGATAGGGACAAAATCACTTTTGAATAACAGAACAGATTAATCTTTAATCTTGCGACTGCCCCCCTTTCACAATGCTTGGCATTGAGCAACAAAGCTAACTAATAGTAAATGACGCTTCACTTCCTATGGAAACAACAGATAGGAACTTGCTTTCAGGCACATTCAAACAGTGTTTCATATGCCAATATGTTTAGCCTTGCTGTGTGACAGAAAGCAATAGTGCTATGAGCATGAGAAGGCATGTATTATTATAAGTAAATCGGGTCCCAGGCTTTAATGTCATCTTGAGGGGGTGTTTCAATTGTCAATACAGAATGCTGTGGTTTGCTGATCCTTGATGGTATATGTTTCACACAGCACATTGCCCATTTCTTCATACATGGGTCATGCTCCCTTTAACTGTGTGCTTTCTCACAATTATGCTTTGCTTTCTTCAGTAACACAAGCTGTTAGTGCACATGTGTTTGAATCAATCAGTGTGTGTATACAAAAGAAACTGGCAACAGGAAGGATTAGCTTACTCAACACATGTCATATGTGCAATCCTTCTTGGTAACATTTGAACAGGTGGATGGTTTACACCCCCCCACATGTGTTGTTATCGTTTTTTAAAGGAATGCCTATTCATTCCAACTTACTGCTTAACTTGACTCTTCAACTGTGTGTTTTCAAATAACTCTCATCTGACTTCCTCTGTGACATGAGTAGTTAGTGCACATCTCTAGGGAATGTTGAGCTAGATAGGCAGGTGTTCAAATCCAACAGTGTACACTTTGCATTAATGTGTTCAAAATCAAGTGGTAACAGGCATGAATAGCATACTCAACAGATGGTAAATATACAATGCTACATAGTTTTAATGCTTTCAGAGGGGCAGGATTTTGATTCCCTACATGATACATTCCCTTTTAAAGGAGTCCATATGCATTCAAGCATACAGCTAATCTCATCCCTTCAGTTGTGTGCCTTCTGACAACTGTGTTATGAGTTCCTCTGTGGCATCAGCAGTCGATGCGCAGGTCTACAGTCTGTGAGTTACTTGGACATGTGTTTATATCCAGCATTGCCTAAAGTACGTGTGTGTGTGTGTGTGTGTGTGTGTGTGTGTGTGTGTGTGTGTGTGAAGGACATTGGTGACATGTTGGAATGGCTTACTCAACAGATGTGATGTGTGATAATTGCTTTTTCGCATGTGGATGATTTTTATTCCCTCAGTAATGCACTTGTAAGCATAGCCACTTTACTGATACATGCTCTGCATCTTCTGTTGCACAACTGTTAGCATAAGGCAGCATCAGTAATCAATAGTGAGAAATACTAATTAAAATTTCTCATCCTAAAACAAAAACTACTGAAAATTTGCTTTTGATTGCATAGCTTTGCTGACTGTGGGACAAAGGAGGCTAGAGACAATGCCCTGAGGACAACAAGAGTTCTAATAGTTTTGTCTACAAGTATATATCTTAAATCTCACAGCTTCTAAATTTCACTGCAACCCTGATATGATATTGCAACTATATGTAAGGTATTTTGAGTGTTGTGCTCCAACAATTACTGTTGTCTGTTGCACAAGGCTCAATTTGGTGGTCATTTTCCAATAAGGATTTGTACATCTTTCAAATGTGTATTTTTTCACAAGTGTAATACAAGCTGTTGTGTGGCAGCTTATACACACTTCATATGATTGTGACTTAGGTAGGCAGGCTTTCCAGTCCTATCTGATATACATTGAAACAATGTATGTAACAACTGCTGTTATCCAATAATATCTTAATGTACAGATTTGTTGTGATAATTCTCCTTGGATAGGAGACTATCATAGGGATTAGTGAACTCACTTTTAACCATGGTCATATTCGCTTGTACACATACTTCATGATGACCTTCATTCATTTCTGGCAGAAGTTCTAGCACAATGCAGGTTTAATGACATATCCCACATCTCCCATGTACATACATCTCATCTGTTATGATTTTTACAGATTGTCCTATTTATGCATCACAACAAGTTATATGCCGTTCCACCTCACATTTCTGGTCTGTGTATAACCTTGTGGATTGCACTATATAATGATTTGGATGTGTTCTGTGTCTCACTTTCTACCCTTTAAATTATGCATGCTACTGCTACAACTGTTGTTGTATCCACTAGTATGTACAACTTTTTCCTAAGTTTGCACATTTGTAGACACAATTATGTGTGTTTACTCTGCATTCCTTCACTGAGAATTTGAGAGATGAGCCCCATGTAGAATTCATAAATTTTTACCTGCCCATATTATTTCATAACAGTTTTTTTTCTGCAACATTTAGTGACTGTTAATGAGAATGACAATACCTTGCTAAACATTTCCATGATTTTACTCAATGCACTATACAACAGTATCAACCTATATTGTCTGTTTACTGCTAGGCTTTCCCCTTGCTGAAATATTCCTGATTTATCTGCCTAATGTTGTGGAGTATGCATGCACTCACTTCTGACTCCCTGGTTTATTGTGCACAGTCTTTTTTTTATATCATGCAAACACATATGGTCATACACATGCTTACCGTGAAGTGGCCATGAGCCTGTGCTGTGAGCTTGAGGTAAGACTCCTCATCGTACTATGTGCCTTGGCGATGCTGCTTACTGTGCTAACAAGGCTGATCATGTTAGCTTCTCCACAATGTATAAACAACATTAATGAATCCACACAATAATCTTTATACCTGTGTTGAATGCGAATAATTGTAATATTTCTGACTTGTCAAATGTACACATTACTGTCTGATATGTCCAGCCAAATTAATACACCTGTTTTCTTCATTTTAATGTAATTGTTCTACTGCGTTCCATAACTTTGTTTCTTTATTTTTTAGTTTTTTAGTTTTTTTTATGTATCCTTTGTTAACCAGGTTAGTCCCACTAACCTAGTGGTCTCTTTTCAGGAGAGACCTGAGGTGATACATCTCCTACTTGGGGAAATTTGACCAAGCCATCTTGAAACTTCCCCTGTTCTTAACATCATGTCCAAGGGATATAAGCATGCATAGCTTTAATCACTTTCAATACTTTGGGCAGTTACAATTGTTTCTTTCTGGAGTTTTTACCCCTGGACCTCAGCTGAAAATGGGCTGTGCTCGGTTAGACTATCCTGAATAATAAGAAAGATACAGTCTATATCTATATGTGTGTGTGTATTTGTGTTTATGTGTGTGTGTGTGTGTGTGTGTGTGTGTGTGTGTGTGTGTGTGTGTGTGTGTGTGTGTGTATATATATATTGGCCGAGACCATATGTCAGAAGTTTTGAAACTCCGAAAACTGTCTATTGAGATCGCCGTATAGCACGGAACCGGGGAGTTGCCACTTCCTCACTGTAGTACAATCTTGGAGTTGGTATATTTAAATAGTGGGGGGTGTGGGAGGTACAGGTAAGTTGTCTTTTATTTTCTTCTTTTTTTTTGGAATTTCAAAACTTCGGACATATGGTCTCAGCCATATGGTCTTCAGAGTTTTTGAAATTTCGGCAATGTGATAGGGATCCATATATATGCACTTACTTAAATAAATAAATAAACACTGGAGCATTTTGGAAAGTGGTAAAAGAATAAAAAACTGAAGTGGGTAGATGACAGTAATATAGAAGGAAATAAGAAGTGACTACAAAGAAAACAAGAAAGGAAAATAACTTTAAAAAGGAATTAAATAATGAAATCAAAGTCTGGAAGAAGATATTAGGGAGTAGTATAAAGAAAGAAACATAAGATGGGGAAAGATATCACCACTACAGATAAAAAAAGGTGAGAAACAAGGATTTTACGTATAACAGAAGGTAAAACAAGGTGGGTAATTTGGCATTATTAAAAGGCTATAGTGTTTAGGGTAAAGTTTGTTTTTAAATAGAAAATATAGGATATAGAATTCAAAGCTGATAGTCTAGTATTTTTTGAAAGGATCAGTGGGAATATAAAGGGAGCATTGCTGCCTCACACCAAGAGGTTCTTTGGTTCAATTCTCGGCTGGGGTGCCTTCTGTGCGGAGTCTGCATGCCCTCCATGTGGTCACGTGGGTTTCCCCTAGGTACTCTGTTTTCCTTCCATATCTCAAAGACATGCTGCAGGTGGATTGGACACTCTGAATTGGTCCTAGATGAGAGTGTCTGCATGTATGTGCCTTCTGTGGAAGGTTGGGTGCCTGGTTGGTGACTCAACACTGTAAAACTCCACTGCCTATCTTTCTGCGGACTGTTTTTCCCTCTGTAGCAAAACCTAACATGAAAAGCTGAAAGGAGAGAAAGAAGAAGTGTACCTAAATAAATCTAAATGTGCCTGCAGTTTGCAGTATTTGCATGTATATCAACAGAATGATTAAGGAGAAAGATGAGGCACTATATACATGTATTTTAATTATATTGTATATAGAAGAAATGTGGGAACAAGTACTGTAATATAAAGGGTTCACCAGGCTGGTGAAACACGATTGTATAGATACATCTTGTAAATGTCACAGACTGTACATTAGATTGTGCATGTTTGTATATGTGGAGAATCACTTTTAAGAAACAACAAAATATGATATAAACAGAGAAGCTGCTGTGGCATTTACCTGCATGTAATTTAAAGTAAAGCAAATTTTACAGACTTCAAAAAGGTAAAATAATCTTAACAGAATGCTTTTTAATCTATGGTTCTCCCATGGCTGGAAATTCTGCAGCATAAATATTAAGACACACCAGTCTTCCATCAAACCTGTTGTAGTGCTGGAACTGTAGACCCCAAGCTATACTATGTTCCTTCCTTCCTTCTCTAAGTCAACAACAATTTGTCATATGTGCCCTGAGCACACTAAAGAAGGCAGAACTCATAAATCTCCAGTCAAACCGTTCTTACAGTACATCCCAAACCATCCTTAAGAATTAATGATGTGGGCAGCTTGAGGAAATGTGGGTCCTTCTGCAAATCATTTTAGAGTAGAAAAAATGGGGATAGACTAAAGAGAAACAGAAGCTCTGTAAAAAGAAAAAAAATGTTCATACCAACAATCAAAACTATTAGGGACCTGAACAGAGACAAATGAGTGCAGACAAGTTCAGTACTTCATTAAAATTATTTAGCTTTGTGACTGTCAAAAGAAAATTAGCTCATTCATCTGCAATATTATATGCAGAGCATACAAAACATTGTCTGAGAACTTATGGTCAGTTTGAACAAACATTTTATTTAATAATGATCTTCCTCTGTTTTTAGTAACACTAGAATATGTTCCTGTGTTTAAGGCTCAGGTTTTCGTAATGCAGTTAAGCAGTTAGAGGAACTGAGGTTTAGGCAGCTGCAGGTGATAGTGGCAGAATGTCATTGCTGAGTAAATAGAATCATTGTTTGTGGCGTCAGCAATGCACACAGTAGGTTTGTAGAGAGAGTGCTTTACTACCCATAGCATTAAGACAAAAGATGCCCAAATGCATCTGTAAAGTAACAGACAATTGTATGAAGTACATCTGCATCACATGTGGTTACTGAGTAGTGGGATCCTTCTTACCATAATGGGCAGTGAACTCAGACACGTGTTCTTAAGGTAGGGGGTAGTACAGTCACAGTAGCCTCCTGCATGAAGGTATAAGAGGTCTTACCCCCTTCTCACCAAAACATAATTGTAAATTCCTATACAAATGACATTTCAATTTTTGTTGATGAAATATCAGTCAGACTGGAATTTTGTGAATGATTGTCTTAGACCAGCTATTTGCAATTCCCTGTTAGAACTGCGGTTTTAGAAGAAAGCTTCTATTTCTGCAGACAATGCCTACCTTATTTAGTTAACCCTCCATTTGCCTATGCACCCCCAGTATTGAACAAACACTTTGTCATATTCCTCATTTCTCCTAACCTAGTGCCTCTCACAGCTCTCCATGTTCCATTCTATTCCACTGTAAACTCAAATTACCAGCTACAGTTACATAACATTTTCCACTGTAAACAATTTAGTCAGCTGTATGGCTGCTGACTTGTCTGACTGCAGTTCCTATCTATAAAATTCACACGTAGAATTAAGAGTTTTATTTATAGATGTTTGCCACTTTGTGTGTTTCATTGGTGCTTTTATGCTTTAGACTTATATATATATATAATTAGATTCTGTTTTAATATGCATGGGTAATTTCCAAAACATCAGAGTCTAATATAATATTGTTCGTATTAAAGTTTAACAGTGTCACCCTCTATTAGATATGCATGTATGCTTATTAGGTTGTTGTTTAATCATGGTCAAAACAAATTTAGTAGTCTTGCATTCTAGATGCTCCTGTAAATGACGTGACATCAGTATTATCATAAAAAAGGAAAATGTCTGCTTTTGGAATGCTCTGTGACTGAAACAGATATTCAGACCAGCTTATTTAAGCAGCCTAAGGAATACTAAACTGACCAGGATGGTGATTTAGTACATAGAAACAATATTGTATATAGAATAACATTGTACTGTGTTAGACCAGCTTACCATGCTTAACCACTTCACCAGAAGTATACTATAATGGAAGCATGTTGTGATGTGCTATAACAGTGCAATGGAACCATGTTGTACTGTACCGCTTCACTGTTCTAGGCTAGACCACTGGAAACAAAATGTACTATCTAGACCAATGCAATCAGAGTACCCCAACCAATTCCTTAATCCATTAATAAATATTAATTACATTGACCTGGATGCAGTGTGATAGTCTATTATGTTAAAACGATATTGTACTTCAACCATGTGTCCTTTATTTTCAGGGATGTTCTTAATTTTGACTAAATTTTTAGCTGTCACTCTTAATCCCTCTTAAAACTATTGACTTTTGGACAAAAGGTGGTGAATTATACTTAATAAATAATGACAATAATTAGAGTTAAAGACTTCTTTTACTTCAGAAACTGTATATTAATTCACATTCTCTTATTCTGTCAATGTCCCAAGTTAATAGTACTAGTATTTTAAAAGTGTCCCTGATTGTCTGTGATTATTTGTGGAATTGTCCCTGATTCTGTTGAGATTTGTCCCTGATTGTCTGAGAGCTAAGTGCTATAATGTTGTTCACAGGACTGTCCTTTGCTCAGTCATGCCCAGGGATGATATGATAGTGATATCTAAGCGCAGGTACTTATTCCAGGTGTTGTTTTACATTGGCATGACAGTATATATGAGTATGTGATACCACTTTTTAGCTTGCTTACCCATGTCTGTTGCTCTTTTATGATTGCACAATACTGTTTGTGCGTGATTTATACATGCCCTTTTTTGTTGATGTTGGCAGTGCAGTCTGCCCATGTGACATTCATTGGTCATTCCTTTGAATGTAGTTTGGGTTGACTTCAACAATACCCTAAGTGTACACATGCATTTGAATGGTGTACCCTAGCATAATGTTGTCCTACTTTATCATTTGCCTATGTGGTTTTGCTGCCTTGTCCTCCTTGATGTGTGCCCATGTTGTCCATTTCCCTTACACCTTTGTAGGTATGTCATATATCTTGTACATATGCATGATATATGTTCACCTTTGTTGGAATTCTCATCCACTTCATGTACTTGTTTTGTTAGAATATGAACTTGAGCCAACTCTATAGGCAATAGACAGATGCAGGATATATGCACAAAAGTTGCTGGCTACTGCTTGCAATACATTCTTGTTACTTGTGTGTTACATATTAAGCAGTGTACATTGCCAACATTCACATGCACAACCTGATATTTGTTATATAGCATTAATCACAGATTTTTGAATGCACATTATTACTTGTTGTTGGTGTGTGTATGTGTATTGACATTGCTTTCTGATATTTTCCTGTTAGGACAATGAAGGATATACATATACATCTACACCTGTGTGTTGCTTTTGAGATGGCATATGCCTGTGATGTATGCATTCCATTACATGTCTGTTTGGGCACCTATTTGTGTAGGTAGCAACCAGGTTGCTGCTCTGCTATATTACTGTTGTTTGGCTCTGTACTTGGTTGTTTGCCTTTTACTTTGCATGGTCAGAGGTTCAGTTCTGTGTTCTGCTAGTATTTTCCTCTATGTTATGGGCTGCATTTGCTCATCTGTGCTGTTGATTCTATAACATTTGCACTGCTGACAGACTACTTGGGTATTGGAATCAATATCCAATGTGTACTGTGATGCCTGTTTATTACCCTACAACATACAGATTGTGCAGGTATGACTACTAAACAGTTTACAACATGTCATAATGTAATAGGTGCATATGCATTTCTCCATTTCACCATGGTTGGTATGCATTCCCACCCTGTCTGTGAACATTCAGTGTTGCAGAGTGTGCTGTCTGTGTAACTTATCTATCCTTAATGTTTATTTCTGACATTGTCTGTCATGTGTTGTGATATTTGTTATATGTGTATAGTTGCTGTGTTGGCCTTCTCCTCCTCTTTCCCTGTCTTTCTTTACCTTTCCTTCTATTATCCAAACAAAGAAAATGGGGTCTATTCCCACCAAAGATATATATATATATATATATATATATATATATATATATATACACACATATATATATATATATATATATATATATATATACACACATATATATAAATATATATATATATATATATATATATATATATATATATATATATGTGTGTGTGTGTGTGTGTGTGTGTGTGTGTGTGTGTGTGGAATCACTACAATATACCAAATGGGCAAAATACCGATGCCCGATATACCGAAACCACAAGACCGAAATTACAAAATCCCGGAAATGCACAATACCGAACTGCAGAATCCTGAAACATCTGTAAGTAGAACTTACAAGATTGTAGACAGTTCCATTCACCTGTAGCAGTATAGGGAAAGGTCTCAGCTGCTATAAAAGGCGCTCGTACACTTTAAGAATTTGTACGACGGGAAAGCGGAAAACATGTCCGACAAATGTTACAGTGCGCCTGGAGTTATTGGGCAATTATACGACAGACTGAAGTCTCAACAAGGGAAAGATGTACTTGTTATTGAGGGCTACATATACCATTTAGAGAAAAAAACAAGTGTATGTCACTACTGGTGTTGTAAACTTAAATGGAGTGGAAGCTGAAGGAAAGAACTGTCTCAATCTTGTTATCTGAAAGTGAGGAACTAGTTAAGAGTGTTCCACATAATCATGTAGGTGACCCATTTGAAATCAAAAGGTATGCTGTTTGTGGGACATTAAAGGATAAAGCGTTCCTATCTAGGAATGCACCTTGTGTACTAGTGGAGGATGTCATGGTGTCAACATCCTTAGAATGTGTACCCAGCTTACCAAATAAAAAGGCACTATTACTGCAAATAAGACGGGTCAGAAGTAAACATAGTAATGTAACACATTATCCTGACCTAACGTTGGAAACATTGCAGATGTCAATGTTTCCACTACAAAATGGTGAGTTTATAGAAAAGCGTATAGTGGATCCCACTGCCCAAGTTAGTGTAGTAGTCTTTAGCACAGTAAACAACTTACACGATCTAAGTGTAGCCACAATTTGGTTGAAGGATGGGACCCACTTCTGTAAAGGTACAATGTGTAGACAATTGTACAGCATCCATGGAATTGTCAAGTACGGAGGTTATAGCAGATCTGTACCTTTACTATACTGTTTGATGTCTAAGAAGTCGTTACGAGCTTACAACATGATGTGGCATTGTGTGCTGTATTTATTATCTGAGAATGAGTTCCAACTGCGTTTACAGTTTATTCAGTGTGACTTTGAAATAGCAGCCCTAAAGAGTATTAGATGCAATTTCACTGATATAACAGCTAAGGGATGTTTGTTTCTTTTTGGAATTAATGTCTGGAGGAGGGTACAACAGGCTAGTTTGGGTGCATTGTGCAATTCTAATCATATATTTCAGTTAGCGGTGAACTCTCTGGTTGTGCTAGCATTTTTTAATGAATCTAACATTATACCTATGTTTCACTGCTTAAAAGAGACATTCCCAGAGGAAGGCAGGGAAATTGTGAAGTACTTTTCAGATTGGTACGTTCTTGGCAGAATGAGAAAGTTTGCTGCACGCTCAACTGCACACTCCAGATTCCCTCATTTATTTCCAATATCATTTTGGAATGTGAGTGATCTAAATCATCTATTTCTGCCATGAACTCAGAATTCAGTTGAGGTGTGGCATCGCCGTTTAAAGTGTTTGCTTGGTTTCAAGTCAGCAGATATCTCCATGTTAATGTTGGCGTTAGCCAGAGAACAGAACCGTGTTGATGGCTTACGGGAGAGATAGTTGCAGCCTGTCTACCCTCACCTAAAAGGAAAAAGCTTATTCAGAGGCGTACTCAGTTTCAGCATGTGTTTGATCATCAGGCCAAGTATACATGTTTGGAGATGGTGAGAGCTAGTGCATGGTTATTAAAGATGTGAGCCCATTTGTCTCGTTGTGCCACTTCACATGGAGTGCTTTGTTTTGATTTATGGTAATTGTGTCTCTGCATCACTGAATAATTACATATGGAATACAAAACGGAAACATTGGAGTGTTGAGTTTGGTTGGAGTACCTGTAAACTGTGTTGCGCTTCTTTATATGCCCAGGGCACGAGGTGTATGTCGTTCAGTTACATTTAGGTATTTCTGGCACTGTTGTGGTGTTAACATTCATCACACCTGCATTTTTTGATATTTTAAGTTGTCGAGATTCTGCAGTTTGGTATTGTACATTTCTGGGATTTTGTACTTTTGGTCATGTGGTCTCGGTATATTGGGCATCAGTATTTTGTACGTTCGGTATATTGTAGTGATTCCATATATATATATATATATATATATATATATATATATATATATATATATATATATCCCATGCCCCTCTGACTGTCCCTCATATTTTCTTATTCCAGCATACCTCTTCTTTACCCATATCCCAACTCTGCTTTACTATCGTCCTATCTCCTTGGGTATGTACTTTACCTGTGTTCTCCACACATGGCCTACACCTATTGTTAGCCACTATTAGCTGTGGCAATGTGGCTGTATTTACAAATGTCATGCATATTACACTGGGGTAGTATTTCTGTAAAATTGTTAATGCACATCGAGTTTTATGGGACAGTTTTCATGGCATATGGTTTGGCTGTGACTGCTATACCATGCGTCATTGCTACTGCTTCTCTCTGTTATGAGCAAAAAGATCACTGAGGCATATTTACATTATTACAGGTGCATCTTCAGCTTTTGCACTGATGTTGTTAGTGTTTCCCATGCTTTTACCTTTTTTATGTGAACGGGTTTTTTATTTGAGCTTTTGCACTAATATTGGTGAAATGCACCGGTTCTAAGAAATCTACAGCATGTGGACTGTATCAGAATTCTCCATGTTATTGCTCTTCTGTAATAATATAGATCTCTCTACAACTTTTATTGCTAAATTTCATCTGAATTTCTTTATAATCAGTGATCCAAATATTGGTATTTTAGTATAATATTAAAGCATCATGTGACTTTAAGTATTACTCATTGGAAATTACTGGCAACAAGAAATCATTAAAAATTAATATACCCATTGTTTCCTGTGTGATGTTAAATCCAGATAATGTATTGTCTGGATTTTAGGGGGTTGTTTTACATATTTGCTCTCTGAATTCTTTAAAATATTATAAAACAGTTTGAATTCTTTTTAAATATAATCTTATTTAAAACTGTAATAAGAATGATCTCAGATAAGACTATGTTTTAATAGTATAATAATGTCCATGTTTCAGATCTACCTAAACTGAGATATGTTGCATTAAAATTAAAGGGAAATATATAACATGTAATTACAATTCAGCCCCATTTCAGAATGGATTCCTGGTAGTGTCTGTGAGCATATGCATATAGCAATAATGCATAGATTCTGAAAGTCATGAAATTCTGATAAGCACTATCAGGGTTATATTAAAATAAGTCTAAACTCTGACCAAATAACTCAGTTCTTATTGCTTGGCACCACTGAAGGCTGAGGTTAATGAGGTACACACAACAGTTTTACACGCTTGACAAAATCCTGTAATTTAAATTGTGTATAACATGGATAAGAAACATTAAAACTTTGCAGCGCTATAGTAAAAGTAATCCACATTTTGAATTAATGATTCTTGGTCTATACCTTCAGTTAGTCAGCCAATGATGCTAAACTTTGGTTCATATATATGTATGGTGTGCAACATGATTACACAATCACCATTCACTGAGAGCACTAGCTTTCAGCTGACTAATAGAAATGTCAATCCTTGAAGGAAAGGACAGGTAAAAATGGAAGAAAATTAGACCACTGGTTTCTTCAACTAAATTTAAGTCACGCTGTCATACAATGAGTTTAGAATTATTACGTTTAGGTGGGAGCGATAAGGGGTGCAGAACTCCTTCCCTCAGTACTACAAATGAATTTGAGACCTTACAGTTTTGCTGTTTTTTCAGGATCTTTTGTTTGTTGCTAATAGTCATGATTAATAGAGAAGCCATCTGTTTAGTCAGTTGGCTGTAAACAGGTAGTTTTAGTAAATTGGATGTTGTGTAGCCTTCTTAAAATAACACATAATGTGCTACATAAAGCAAAGGTTACAGTAAAAATGTGCAAGTTCAAAATTAGTGCACACTCAAGGAGATTTATAATCCCATGCTTCACACATCAACATAATGATAATCATCGAACTGTGCCACTGCACCCACATTTAAATCAGCAAAGCATAAACAGGTGACGCTTGTTTCAGAATATCGCATCCAAGAGCTGAAATTCACACAGCAGTTTTGCACATCTGAAGAGGCATAGATGATTTGAAACCAGTATAGTTATGTGCTGAACAATTCAAATATACATAAAGTCACAAATGGCATTAAGCATTTTTGGTAAGATGCTGTGAGCATGAGCCTGCACAGATGTCTTCGGAGTTTCTGACCTGAATTGAGCCTAGCACCAGTGGCATGTTATCCAGATTACCTAAACTATTTCAGGGTTTCCTCTATTAACTCTAAAGGTAACCTCATATGAAAACCCTGTTTCATCTTTTTATAAGGTTGAAAACAAAAGGGATTCATTAAGAGAATTTTTAAGAGGAAAGTTGAGAAAGGAATAAGAACAGAGTGTGTAAGAGAGAGGGTTAATGAAAAACAGTTCTGGTGACTAACTTTTTGGTATATATATATATATATATATATATATATACATATATATATATATATATATATATATATATATATATATATATATATATATATATATATATATACATACATTATATACATATATCTATATATGTGTGTGTGTGTGTGTGTGTGTCTGTGTGTCTGTCTGTGTGATGCCCGTGCCCTGGCACAGCAATCAAGGAACCTCAATCCTCACCACTAGCACCAGTGAGGTGCGTGCACGTTGGGAAGGATAACAAGTACACACAGTAAAGTACAATTTCCCATAAGAGCACACAGAGATCACAGTCAGTCTGGGGCTGGGTTCTCCCTTTCTCTCCAGATGCCCAATACAATTTCCCACTGACACAGCTATACGGTCCTGTTCTCAGCCTAGTGGTCAAGCTAAAACCTCCAACACCCTCTCTGTCCAACCAGTGCTTTGTGTCCCTGCCTAAGTAGCTGACACACACACACACTTTGAGATATGAGTTATAAACAACACATAGACACTCCCAGGGAAGGCTGACACGGGTTCTCCAGCTATGCCCCTTCTCTGCCAGGCTATAAGGTAGAAATCACTACCATCAACCACTATTATCAGCTACTAAAATGGCCCTTATCAAAGGGTGTCCAATTATTGCTGTGCAATATTATTATCTAAATGGTAAGTGTGACTGAACAGCAAAGCTTTTTGGACTGGCTTGGTCAGTATCACTATATACATGCAATGTACTTTAGAGCTTAAATTATCTCTCTGCACAAAACAGCCAAAGTTGAAAGGTTTAAAAATATTTAATAATAAATAATAAAAACACAAGGCAGTACTTCTTACTACACAGTGCTAGTTAAGAGTTTAGAGATCACAAGAAAATGCTTAAAATAATACAGTAGAAAAGTTCTGACATCAATACAGAAAACAGCTAGTCTAATCTTCCTATATTCCTAGATATTTCTAAGAGAGACACTAACTTCTAAAATCCTACTTACAGACAGATATAGGCAGAGTGCTGGTGAGTTTGATGTTCTGAAGACAAATGCCAAATGCTGTACCTCTCTCTGCCTTTAAATTGATAACACAGTACTACTGACTCATTTCAGATTACATCATTTCTCTCTGGTTCCCAGGCTAACAAAAACTATACATTTGCATTGCTTTGATCTTGCACCTGGTCAGGAAACCACAGTAATTAAAGACTTTGTATATGTAAAATCTAGCAATTAACTCTGTTCTCAAAACAATAGAAACAATTTGCTGGATTAGACATCACAGCTCCGAGTTTGAAATCAAATATTTAAACAAAGCTTGACTTATCAGCTTTCCTCCAACAGAGTGCAATGTGGTTACATTTTTGAAGTTCAACATCCAATACAATTTTCTTATTTAAGAGAATAAGCCTATGGCTTATATTAATGTTGACAAATGACAGAATTATCTACAAAATTCTATCTAGATAGGCTGGCAGCCTTCACATATCTTCACATATTTTCCCCTGTGGAGAACTCAAGCTAGTTTTTCAAGTGACCCTTGAGTAATGTTGCTTGAGAGGGTTAGGTCTATCTGGATATACCTTACCCCATTCCCTGTTTTGAGAGCCTATCTGCATTGGCATTGCTAATCCCACTGCAGTGCTGCACTGACATATATGCTTCAACCCTAGGCTCCATCTTAGCAGCTTGGCATTTTGCTGGCTGGCTCTGTGCAACCATGATACGGGATTGTGGTCTTTAAATACAGTGACTTTTCTTCCATACAGATAAGGTTGATGCTTCTGCAGTGCCCACACTATGGCTAGATGTTCTTTTTCTACAGCTGCATAGCATTCTTCCCTGAGTTGGACCCTATGATTGAGATAAACTACTGGGTGCTCTTTTCCCTCTCAATAAATCTAGCTAAGTACAGCCCCCACCCCATGGATCAAAGCATCCACCTGTACAACAAATTCTTTGCTGTAATCTGGACTGGCTAACAGAGGGGGTCCTCCTAAAGCTTCTTTAAGCTTCTGGAATGCCTGCTCACATGCTGTGGTCAGCACTACATTATCTGGCCTGTTCTTTCTTGTCAGGTCTGTGAGGGGAGCAGCTATGGTACTATAACTGGGGACAAACTTTCTGTAGTACCCTGCTGTCCGTAGGAATGCCCTCACTTGCTTTTTGATAACAGGTGCAGGCCATGTCTAAATGCCTTCCACATAGGAAGGTTCTGGCCTGATCTTACCACTCCCCACTCTATGTCCCAGGTAGGAGACGTCTGCCATACCCACCTGACATTTGCTCAGCTTAATGGCCAACCCTGCCCTCTGTAGTCTGCCCAGCACCTCCCTAACATGTTGAAGGTGCTGTTGCCAGGGATGTCTGTAGATTGCAATATCATCTAGATAAGCAAGGGCAAACCCTCCTGCTCCTGCTAGGATGTGATCTATCAGCCTCTGTAAAGTCACTGGGGCATTTTTCATCCCAAAGGGGATTTTTGTGAACTCATACAAGCCAGAAGGAGTCACAAAGGCTGACTTCTCTTTAGCACTGAGAGTCAAGGGCCCCTATCAGTAACCCTTGGTAAGATCAATGGCTGTAAGATACTTTGCCCCACCCAGCTGCTCTAGGGCCTCATCTGTCCTAGGCATGGGATAAGCATCTGACTCTATGTGACTATTTAATTTTCTGTAGTCCACCTGATGCTGCCATCCTTCTTTGACATCAGCACCACTAGAGAGGCCCAGGGACTGTTGGACTCTTGAATTACCCCTAGTTCCAACATCTCCTGTATCTCCACCCTCAGAATTTCTTTGACTCTCTCAGGCATCCTATAAGGGGCCTGCCTAATAGGCCTTTGGGATTCTGTATCCACCTGGTACTGCACCAGGTGGGTGCACCTTGGTTTGCCAGTGAACACATCCCCAATATCCTGTAACACTGCTCAGATTTCTCGAACCTGGGTAGGAGATAGCTGCTGGGATTTTTGCTACCCCTTCCACTGAGGTGTCACTCCAAACCTCACTGAGGAGATCAGTCACCAGATCTCCCTCAGACTCCTCCTGCAATCCACTGCAAATACTCAGCACAATGGCCTCCCTATCTTGGTAAGGTTTCATCATGTTAACATGATACAATTTCTGCCCCTGCCTTCTGTCTAGCAGTTCCACCATGTAGTTAACATCTATTACCTTTCTTACCACCTTGTAGTGTCCCTCCCAAGCTGCTTGCAGCTTATTGTGTCTGACACAAATGAGAACCATTGCCTACTGATTTACAGCATACTCTCTAGATCGAGCATTCCTGTTATACCATACCTTTTTCTGTTGTTGGGCTTCTGCCAGGTTCTCCTGGGCCAAGCTCATGAGTTCCATGAGCCTTGTACTGAGGTTTAGGACATATGTCACAACAGATTCCTTGTGAGATTCACACTCACCTTCCCACTCATCATGAATTAAATCTAGAGGTCCCCTCATCCTATGCCCATACAGCAACTCAAAGGGTGAAAAACTTGTGGATTCTTATGGAACCTCTCTGTAAGCAAACAACAGATGAGGCAAATATTTGTCCCATTCACATTTAAACTGGTCTGCAAATGTCCCTAGCATGGACTTAATTGTAGAGTTTAACCTCTCAAAAAGACCATTAGTCTGGGGATGGTAGCAGTAGTCTTCAGGTGCTTCACTACACAGTACTTCCACTGACAAGCCAGCAGGTTTGACATGAAATTGGCACCTCTGTCAGTATTTCTTTTGAGAAACCTAAAAATATCTAACAAAGCATCCACCACCTTTTCTGCCACAATGGAGGACAAAGCCAGTGCCTCATGGTATCTTGTAGCATAATCTGCTACCACTAGGATATACTTTTTCCCTTTGGAATTTGGGGTTCTCAGAGGCCTCACAGTAGCCATATCTACCCTTTGAAAAGGGTTCTCAATCACAGGCAAAGACATCAGAGGAGCTCTCACCTTGTCCCCTGCCTTGCCTACCTTTTGGCACTGCTCACAGGTTCTGCATTACCCTGTTCTTCTTTTTCTTCTCTTTCAGATGTTCCCATTAGAGGTCACCACAGTGGATCATCTGTTTCCATTTCTTCCTATCCTCTGGATCTTGCTCTGTCACACCAACCACCTGCATGCCCTTTCTCACTCCATCCATAAACCTTATCTTAGGCCTTCTTCTTTTCCTCTTACCTGACAGCTCTATCTTAACATCCTTTTCCAAATATACCCAGCATCCTCCTCAGCACATGTCCAAACCAATGCAATCTCACCCCTCTGACTTTGTCTCCAAACAGTCCAACCTGAGCTGACCCTCTAATATACTGATTCCTAATCCTCTCCATCCTTGTCACACCCTGTGCAAATCTTAACATCTTTAACTCTACCACTTCACGCTCTGACTCCTGCCTTTTTGTCAATGCTACCATCTCCAGCCTATACTCTGAAAATGCCAGGCCATTAAAGGTTCTCCATAATACGTCTCTATGTACGTTTTCTGCCCATATGACCTGCAAAGGGAATATCATCAGCTATGGATAGAACAGCCAGATGGCAGGCTCTAGGTACTACCAGCCACTGTATTCTCTAACCTTCTAGCTCTCCCTCAGGGGTCCACTCTCTATACAGTAACCCTTTGTCCAAATATACACATTCCCCCTTCCCATGAGAATCAGGTGCTTCATTAGCTACCTGCCTCAGGGCTTGCAGTGTAGGGTCTGAGAGCTGAGCCTGTCTTAACACTCTCTTTGTAATCCTTCCCATCTCCTATTTCACAGGATGTCTGGCTTCCTCTGACAGTGGTGCCTCACTGTCAACCTGGGTAGTACTACTCACCTCTACCTTTGCAGTCACTCTATCCAAGGGAACATCAGTACTCACAAGCAGCTATGGCTCACCTTCAGTCTCATTTCTACAGAGTAGCTCCCTCCCTGAAGTAACCACCTCACCAGTACTCTCTGCAAGTATGCGTTCTGTCTGGATCTCCTCCAGGCTACCACACCCACATGCTTGTCTCAAAGCCTGACTGCGTGTAACTGCATAAGCACATGGTACTGCTTTATCAAAATCCTTTCCTATCAGGACATCTGTAGGATGGTAGATCAGTATCCCTGTTGTCTCAAGACAACCTACTATTGGCATTTTGTCTTTCCCACTTACTGGCTCTCTCACCTTTTGTTCCCCACCTAGCCTCTTTGGACATCTGTATGCCACATGACCCCAAAGGTTGCACTCAAAACATTTAACCCTAGGTCCTGGATGTGTACCTGGACTAGTGGCTTCCCCTGCTACTGGCAGATTCTGTTGGGGCAGTCTGGGCTGTCCACCATGGTTTCCTTTAGATCCATGAGTAGTATTTGGGGTCCCTTTCCTGTGCAGGGATGCCCTGCTTGCTCTGTATAGGTCTCCCTTCTTCCCCAACTCCTCTGAAGTAGCACATTGTCTATCAGCTAACCAGATCCTCATGTCCTCTGGAAAAGTGCTAAGGGCTTGTTCCCTTACCAAAAGGTCTGCCAGCCCTTCAAAAGTGGTGACCTGACATCCACTCAACCACCTATGAAAATAAGTGCCATGTTCAATAGCATATTCACACACACTTTAATCTGCCTTGCGTCTATGTTCATGAAACTTTTTCTTGTACGTTTCAGGTGTTAGCTTAAAACATTCTAACAAGTGATTCTTAACAGCAATATAATCAAAACATTCATGATTTAAACAGCACTTTTACAGCTTTACCATGGAGTAAGGGGGTCAGGAACCGTACCCAGAGCCTTTGGACAACATCATACTGTTTACATGCCCTCTCAAACATATAAATGAAACTATCAAATATAATCCACCGCTGTAAACTGAGGAAGAAATGTACTGACCTTTTGTGCTTTTGGGGTCTAGTTACTCCCTTTCCCATTACCTCCATCACTCTGGCAAAGAGATAGCATCTCCTTTTCATGCTGCCTCTGCAGCTCTTTTTCCACAGCTTCCATTTCCAACTCAAGTCTCTTTAGCTCCAGATGGATTTTTATGTCCTTTGCATAAAGGTTGAGCTGTCCATTCCCTGAGTGTTATACATGTCTATGGCCAGTCTGATCATCCTCCTGGTTGCTGTTTTCTGATGCAGCTGTGATCAAAGCTGCAATCATGTCTGTCTTAGTCAGGTTTCCATGCGCCAGTCCCCTAGCCTGGCACATCTCAGCCAGCTGGCTTCTTGTCAGTCCAAACCTCACTGAGGAGATCAGTCACCAGATCTCCCTCAGACTCCTCCTGCAATCCACTGCAAATACTCAGCACAATGGCCTCCCTATCCTGGTAAGGTTTTATCATGTTAACATGGTACAATTTGTGCCCCTGCCTTCTGCCTACCTAGCAGTTCCACCATGTATACATTTACATTGCTTTGATCTTGTACTTGGTCAGGAAACCACAGCAATTAAAACAGCAGAAATAGTCTGCGGGATTAGACATCAGGGCTCTGAATTTGAGATCAAACATTTATACAAGGCCTGACTTATCAGCTTTCCTACATCAGAGTGCAATGTGGTTACATTTTTGAAGTTGAGCATCCAATACAATTTTCTTATTTAAGAGAACAAGCTTATGACTTATATTAATGTTTACAAATGACAGAATTACCTACAAAATTTTATCTAACTAGGCTGGCAGCCTTCACATATCTTTACAATATATATATATATATATATATATATATATATATATATATATATATATATATATATATATATATATAAACCATAAATGATAAATTATTAACAAGACAGACAGAAACACTATTGTGTGCTTATGCTGGGAGGAACAAGACATGCCGATTGCAAGCAGACATAAAGGGAGGATGATGAGATCTGCAGTGCAGCTACCAGCCTGGTCCACAGGACTTTTTTTAGTCACACATCAGTGAAGGAACAGGAGGGGGAGCACTGATGGTGTCAGGCTGAAAGCCTCCAGTGGCTTAATGAATGGAGCAGACTAAGTCATTGAGTTTTGTACCTGCTATTGGAGAGATCATAGAGGATATAGGTTTGCCTCTCTACACCACTCTCGACTGCTGCCTCATCAAGATTCTGAAGCCCATGGTGTTGATGGCTTGCCAGTCTGCCTCATGCTGGGGGAGGGGGTCCACAAGGGTGGTGCCATTGCCCTAAACTTGTGAAGACATCCCTGGCTGGGCAGGTGGAAGTTGAGAAAACTACCTCACATGGGAAGCCTAAACCTGAGTTGTGTCAGGCTCTTCTGAATCTATAGGAAAAATATATAAAAGCAAAAAAAAAAGAGACTGAGAAAGGCAAAACAATCGAGACAAGAAATGAACTTATAAGTGTTGTTTAGAAGCAATTACTTTTTGCTTAAATATGTTTAAAAAATAACTATTTATTCATTTATTCAGAAGTTGCTATAATGTAACATTGCAACTTTGTACATACTTATGGAATGACTAAATTATAACAACTACTTCTGGATGGTACTGATTATTACTGCTTCTTGTGCCCTATGAATTACTAACTGTTTAATGTGTGAAATGGGATACCATAAATAATTGCAATGTAGTACTCAGGTAGTAAACAGTGACGCCACTATTGTAAGTGTCAGGTAATGCCTTCAGTACCAAAGTGCTCATTATTGATTATCTACAGTTCCCCTACTCTTCAGTGGTCCCATATAATACACTTAATATCAATATTCCTGTTTTCCTGTCTGTGTGTGGACTGATGAGCTGATTATAATAATCATTCAAAATGAAGCATGGTCCTGCATTAATCGATGGTACCTTTTTTAAAGGGTTGCATACTTTTATATCACTCGATATTGTTCAGTATTTGCCATGCCTATGAGTGCATCTCACCAGCGGGGCCACTATCCACTGGTGCTGCTTGCAGTTATACTGGATCCTCACTGGGGCTGTGATGAGAGAGAAAATGCTACTTACACATCACATTTGTGTGTGTATTATGGCTAAAATCAGTTGTGCATTTTCAGCTCGTGTTATCTTTATTAATAAAGCTTATAATTGATGTCAGCATCTCCCACATCTTACAAGTCCACTGTCTTTTTCTGAGTATATGTGGCATATTTCTGTGCATATGTGTAACTGGGCTTTGAGATAATATTTCTTGCAAATGTATTGCGAAGTGTAGACAGTATCTATGCTGGAAAAGCTATTGTGGTGTATGCATCTGCTTGAAGAAGTATATGGTGTTCATCTTTAACTAAGTTGTTACATCCAGTACTGAATATTCCAGAGCTGATAGATTCAGTGACATCATAGTGTCAGGGGAAGTCGGTTGGTAATAATCTGCTGGGTATACATTCATTTGTCTGAAACACATTTTGGCAGTCGTATGGTTGTGTGACTTGAAATGTCGAATCACAACACTGAACAAACCAAGATTTCGAACATGGTAATCTTGATAACAAGATTCAACCATTTTCAAAACTGAAAAAGTTACATATAGCATTATGCAGGGGGGGCAAGCCCCCCTGCACGCTCCACACCACCCTACTTTAATATGCAAACTCCAAAATTGCACTACAGTGAAGGAAAGGATTCATTTCCCGATTCCCGCTATAGTGCGATCTGCACCCAGAATGCTGACTTCATATGAACAAATGCCAATGTGCATTCGCTCATTTGAAAGTCGCACCTTTTTTTTTTTTCATAGGTTCATAGGTTGGTACTATGCTATTGGCCCTATGGCCTATACAAGCCTAGCCATAATAATTCACTGGCTATTTCTTCCCACACTATTTACTTCCCTGGACCCCTGTCTAGCAGGCTACTGACGTGATCCCCGGGGTGAATTTCCTTTCTCGCATCCAATCATCAAGGTTCCTTTTGAAGAGGGCCAAAGAGGCGCTCTGCTTGATATGTATGGGCAGTCTATTCCAGGGAGTCTCTGGGTCAGGAACCTATCCCTCCAGCATGTTTTGTTTATTGTGATGACAAGGTTTAGATCCCTGGAGCCCTTGGTTCTGAGGGATTGGGATTTCTTTAAGTGCAGCATGTCCAACAGCTCTGGGTTTGACATGGCCTTGTATGTTAAGCAGAGATTGCCTCTGAGTAGACGATATGTGACAGAGTATAGCTGGAGTTTTTTAAGGCGGTCAGCATAGGGCATCTGCTTTAGGCCTGTGATTCTTTTAGTGAGGTATTTATGTGGCCTTTCCAGTTGTTGCAGATGTCTTGAGAAGTACATGCCAAACGGGGCATTGTATTTAATAATGGATCTAATGAGGGATGAGTACAGTGGGACAATGACCTCCTTTTTTCTGGATGAAAAGCCCTTAGTGATGAGGTGTGCTACATAGAAGGATTTCCTGACTGTTATGGCGATGTGGTTATCGAAGGTGAGACCACTGTCCACCTGTGTCCCTAAGTCTCTTATCACACCTTCGGTGTTTAGTGTACTGCCACCTATGTGATAATTCACAGGTACATGTTTTTTCCCAAAGGGGATAATTATACATTTCTTGGCAATGAGCTTGAGCCTATGGCTCTGGCATCAAGTATCTGTTTCTGTAAGGCCCTTTTGTAGAGAATCCACATAATTTAAGGATTCAATAATGACTTCCAGTTTGCAGTCATCTGCGAACTTTGTTAGCCAAAGTCCCTTAGTGTTGGCCTGTACTTCAGAGAAGTAGATGGCAAACAACAGTGATCCCAGGACTGAACCCTGAGGTACTCCACTTGTCACTTGTCTGGAACTGGATTTGGAATCGGCTACTTTTACAGTGTGGGTTCTGTCAGTAAGCCAGTTGGCAAACCATTGAGTGATGTAGGGATTATTGTCCAGCTTTGTAAGTCTATCTATAATTCCAGAGTAGGGATGGTGTCAAAGACCTTGGCAAGGTCCAGATAGGCTGTGTGGACCACCTTACCCTCGTCCACGGCTATGGAGACTGATTCGAAGAAGTCAATCAGGTTAAGGAGACAAGATCGGCCCTTCATAAACCCAAACAGGGTGGGGTTCAGTGTTTGAAGGTTGCTAATGTCCTTGTTTATAAGTTTCATGATAATACATTCCATGGCCTTGCAGATCAGGCTCATCAGACTGATGGGGCCATAGTTCCTTGGATCCAAGGTTGATCCCCCCTTGTGGAGTGGGATAACTGTAGCTGTGTGTCACTCAGTGGGGACAAAGCCTGAGGTGAGGCTATGATTAAACATGACACTTAGATGAGGTGCCAGTTCATTTTGTAGTTCATGTAGTACACAGCCCGGGATGTCATCTGGTCCCATGGATGCTGTATTCTTAGCTTTGGAGAGTACATTTTTTACCTGTGTGGCCATTATTACTGGAATTTGGCAATCTTCCAGTATTGGGATGGGCCGTTTAGGGGGTGAGAGGGGGGTGAAGTTGGCACTGAATTGATATGCCAGGATATTGGCAATATCCTTGGGATCAGTATATTTAATGACATTCTGTTTTAGCTCAAAGCAGAACTGAGCATTGCCATTTAGATTATTGACATAGTTATAGAATGCCTTGTTGTTGTCTTTGGAATCTTTAGCAATTTTATTTTCTTAATTTCGGAGATCTGGAGGTTGTACTTTTGCACTTTGGTGAATCGTACAACCTACGTACGAACAAATGAATGTATACCAATCTGCCGATCTGCTTCTGAAAGACAAGCTCCTGTGACAACTTCATCAGATATTTAGAGCAGCCTCATTTCTCCTGGTGTTTCTAACCTTGCAAATAATTCCAGACTGATCAATGTGACCATTAATGTTCAGCTATGTTTATGTGTCTTTATAGTTGGAATTAATTCTGTACTATGGCAATTTCTTCATTATTAATTATGTATGCTATTCTATGAGGCCAAAGTTATTGAAGTTTGCATGAATGAAAACATTTTCATTACTATTGTATTGCAGATAATTCTGGCATTGCCCCTCCACCTAGGCTAGGTATGGAGTCTTGGTGTACGCAGCCATTGCTGAAGTGGAGGAAAGTTCTGGAAATCAACAAAAAATTCCAATACAATTTACATGGTGTTACAACATAATGCTTATACATTTTAAACTACAAGCTAAATGTTATCAATCAGTAATCATCAAACGTTATGAGCCTATTACTATACAACTATTATTCCCATCACAATAAAAAGATCTACAGCAAATGGACACTCATTAATAAAGTACTTCAAATATGACTCTGAGATAGCAGCAATGACACCTTTTCAGAACAGCCATGATGAGCCATTGCATCTGTACTGCCTTGTCTATTGCACGATGACTGAATACTGATACATAAATTAGTGTGTGCGGAGCTGTCTGCATGTATACAAAAAATATACACAGTTAAATGAATGTGTATATAAGCAGTCATTGCTATATGTGCATATATAAAAATATGTGTGCGTGTGTGTGTGTGTGTGTGTGTGTGTGTGTGTGTGTGTGTGTGTGTGTTTTGTGTGTATGTGTGTGTGTAAAGCTATATATATATATATATATATATATATATATATATATATATATATATATATATCTATAGGTTTACCTATAAATAGTCGCACGATGTATGTGCGAAAACAAATAAGGACACTCACAATAGTGACATACAAATCAGCGAACACATAGTGTCAAACTGACCTGCATAACACGACCATTATCTATACGGACTGAAATTCCATACCGCTCTGGACCCAGGAGCAAGTGCTACCATGGGTTTCAAGGGTGGCGCAGTTCCAGCATTTGGTGGGGTGGCATCGGATTTTGATGTGTCAACTGATGACATTCTGAATAGCCAAAGTTTGATCCCACAACGTTATTTGTCGCTATTCTGACCTTTCGACATATTTGTGTTCGTTAGTTTCATGGTAAACCATATATGTATATATATATATATATATATATATATATATATATATATATATATATATATATATATATATCATACCTCTCAACTTGGAAACATCAAAAATCTGGACAAGGCCCGGCAAAAATAGGTACAAATCTGTACACTTATTAACATAAAATTTGCATACATAATTTTGTAACCCCGCCCACACCAATGGAATTATGGGATACCAACATTCAGGTGCAAACTGAAAAAGAGACAACCAAAATATGGCCCCAGACCCCCCCCCCCGCCGCCATTCCAGTGTCCTATTACCTAGCTATTTCGCTCCATTTACCATAAACACTAATGTACATACTGCTTTACTTCTAAAATGATTACTTGGATTTTATTTTACATTTTATAGCACAAACACTAACAGACGTCTGCTAAACAAAGCAATACAGTCTCACATTGGAAATAGACTTAGCATTAAAACTTCTCTGCCCTTGAAAGTCACATTAATTTTAATAGACTTGAAACAGACATCCAAAGAAAAATGCAGCATCTGGCCAGTGGCAGATAAAGATTAATTTTGTGCTGTTTTCAAATCATAGGCCCCTTTGCACACAAAACAAGAAACATACACGTGTTCTTTGATACACCTTCCTGACTTTAAATTATATTCCTTGTATAATACAGCACACTTGTTAGAGCACATTTTAAATTTATTGTTTGAACATTTTACCAGAAAGCAGAGAAACAAAATGCATGAACCAATAATGACAAAACTGCCCAATTCAGAATATTTCCAACATAAAAGTCTGCTCAAACATCTACAATCCACCAGTGTCAGTAAAATGCACAATCTCTGCAGAAGTAAAAGTCATCAAAATAATTCCACATTAAAGAGATCTGTAACTAATTAAGAGGTTGTTGCTAGCAAACAACTTTATATTTCATTGTTTTATCTACAAATAAAGTGCCTCTTGTCCTTGAGAAATAAATTGCCTATGTTACATAAAAAGATAAGCTAGTATTATTGCAATAGGGGATGGAGTGGCATCATCTCACGGCTGCTCTGACTTACCTCATAGCAACAGTACATACATCAATCATTTGAAAAATGATTGCACCTAACCTGTCCTCCAGATATTTAAGTTGAAGTGTCTTCACACTGTGCAGTTACATTCAGTATAGCAAAGTGCAGCAAATAACAAACTACTAATATACTTATCTTACTGCTAACAAAGAAAATTGACCTTGGGGCAAACTGTTATGTGCCTGTGTGGATATATACCAACTCAGTCTTGCAAAGCAGACACAAAGATTCAATATAATTCAAGACTCAGGCTAAGATCTGGCACTTTTGAATCATACAAGTTACAAACAATGTTAAGAATTTCCCTTAAATGGCTACATAATGGGGTAATGTAGACATTATTTAGCTTTTCCCATTTAGTATCCTAGTTCCAAGCTTTACAAACTGTTTAGTTGCTATTACTTACCTAGGGCAAATGTATACAAATCTCAGCACCTTGCACCATATCTACAGTGTGGGAGCTTTGCTTCTAATCTATGGGTTTATACAGCTGCATTTAGCAGGTCCACAGTTGTGTCTGTGCTTCTGTACCTATTGTCTTCTGCTTTCATATGGTGCTGCCAGCAATCACTATACCATAAAATTGCACACTTCTTTTGTGTTTCTGGACTGGAAATAAATTACTCAAATCTGTGTAATCCACACCTTTGCACCCCCTTTGTGGTATTTGGTCTCTAATATGCAGACCCTACACATAACACAGAAAGAAATTCATGACCCTTTTATTGAAGTGCTCTTGAAGAAAAGTTCCAACGAGAAGGGGAAAAACTTCAAAGTTCAATAGAAAATGCATATGCCATGCCAACTAAAGTGGATACAAAGCTCAAGCACTACATTTACGAACTAAACCAACTTAGTAAGACAAACTTGACATCTGGCCTTCAGAAAACCACCTGAACACTCACTAAAAAAAGTAAGCCCAATAACTCTGTAGCGTAATGGCTCATGTCACACACTGCTACTAGATGCGATAGATTAATACACATTCTGCGAATGCGAGCTGCTTTCAGATTATACATTATTACCTGTTACATTCAAAATATAATTTAGCTTTAGTGGCTAAAGCGTGGACAATTACAAATATTCCTATCCAGAAATATAGAACAGAGCTGACTTCACAAGATGATGATGGCCAGATGAGTCAATGTGGCCAGAAGATGATAACATACTAGGTCAGATTGCAGAGTTTCAGTTATATGGGTTATGGTTGACACTGGCTGCTTTATAAATACTATGAACTGCAAGTAGGGAACACGGAACTTACTGTACATATTCCATCAATACAATTTGCAAAAAAAAAAAAAAAAAAAAACAATGATAGTTACATCTACGTTGAAAATGCTGTAGATGGCATGAGTAGTTATATCAGAACCCTCACCCAGCACTACTAACACTGTTTCAAATTCAGTTATCATAACTGGGGAGGCAGAAGCATAAAAGCACACTTACCAAAATCAAACCAAACAAGCCGATTTTCTTACTGTAAAGATTTCCCAGCTGTAACGAGTCCTGTAAAGCTTTCACGTCCGTTAAGTCCCCAAATGCCAAACAAGCCGATTTCCTTGCAAACCTTTCCTGACTGTTACTATATTGAATGCTAGAAGATGATTTCGCTCGCTCGCATTTGCAGATTTGTAGCCAGAAGCTCAATTCCGACTGGCTGATAGCCCTGATGGAGCTGACATCATCGCGCACGTGATGACGTCAGCTCCGAAAGGGCCGAAATTTGAAAATGGGAAAAAAAAAAAGACAAAAATCGGAATTGAAGGGGTGCCACTTGGGAATCGTGGCACCCCTTCATTTGGACCCCAAAACTTGGTAAAAACCACACACACACATATATATATATATATATATATATATATATATATATATATATATATATATATATATATGGTTCTTCTTGTAAACATCTAAAACCCATAACATCTAAAATCAAAACATCGAGACCAGAAAATCTAAAACTCAAAATATCTAAAATCCATAATATTGAATTCCATAACATCTAAAATGTATAATACGTAATAGTGTATCATCAAACATATAAATGTTATAGTTTAATCTGTTAATATTGTGGTATCACTATGAGATGTTGTAGTTTTTATTTCTATAGTTATGTTGTAGGAATTTATGCTATTTATAGTGTTTATTTTGCCACTCTGTATGTGTTTTTTAGGCCATACAGGTAAGTGATATAGACATTTCCCCAGATTCTCAAAAGCTTGCATGGAGTGCAAGATTGGTGCAGGAGCCCACGCAGGCAATATGTCTGCCGTGCAATCCAAGAACAGCCTGCAGGGGCGTGCACGAGCGCTCCTGAACTAATCTTGCATGGACTAAGCTCTGGTATGCAAATCGCCCCATTTTCAGGTTAAAGCCATGCGGATGACATGATTTTGCAATCCAGGTAAAGCTTGTAACAGTCTGTGCAAGACTAGTGCTATCTGCAGAAATGTACTCAGTTAGTAACCGAGTACATTTCAGCTCCACATAAAGGCTGCATATCATTGAGGAAGCATGCCAATGGCCAAGCATAAAGCCATTGGCATTGCAAACAATACAAAAAAAAAAAAATCAACTTTATTTCTTTTTAGCCAATCTCGGCTGTTTAAGCATAGGGCAGCTGAGCACAAATGGGATGGGGGGGGGAGGTAACAAAATAAACCTAAAATAAACATTCTAACTAAAATCACTATTCTGCCATGCAAGTCAATGGCAGGCAGAAGACAACATGGCCAGTGTTGGGAGGCTCAGTGTGACACATGTGACTATGCATTAGCAGGCAGTCCTATGCAAATGAGGGGAAGGTTAGTGAATCCCAGTTTTCTCCAGCATGTGAGTCAGGTCCCAACAGTGTAAGAGTATGAATAGCTGTGTGCAAGCCTAAGAGGTGGGTGAAATCATGGGGGGGGGGGTGTCAGGCATACTGTACGCGGATTGAAGCCCTGTGGCTTGGGTTTGCTCCTAGCTTAGCACAGCTAAGCTAGGGGGTGTGACTAAACCTGCCTAGCACTCATTGCAAACCTGGAGGAGGAACAACCTGAGCCTGCCCCAGTAGGCAGAAGGAGGCATGCCCAGTATGCCCTGGCTTTGGCAAAGATGAAACGCATAGCACTGACACAGTGTGGACCCAGGGAATGACACCTCTCTCTGACTCACACATACATTAAAAAGGATGACAAACATGAGACTACCTGTGCTCAACCATGTATAGGGAATGTACTATGTGCATCCAACATAGGCAGCCCTCCAGCACCATACGCAAGTCTGGAACACCCTCAAGGTAAGTCAATCAACCTACCAATTGCCAAATGGTGTAGAATGTGTTGTTACCTGTAGCTATGGTGTGGATGTGAGCATGCAAGGGAATTGGGTTGCTGAATGTTATAGAAGCAGATGGTAGACACCCATAGTGGTACCATGACATCTGTAACACATACTGGAGTCACCATAGTAGCCAGTACTACACAAGGTGACAAAACCCACTACAGGAGCTATGCTGAGTGACATGGATGTCCATATGACCCACACATGCCAGTCAGGACATCTCACATACCCAACAACAGTCTAAGCCAGCAGGACAGGTGTAGACAAACACAAACAGGGCCTATGCCATGGCCCCAGAATGATAGCTATGGTTAACAGCCCCCCAGGCCTACAAAGACAGACCACAGCAGGGCAGGCAGTGGGATGTTAGTTCTGAAGGTTAGGAAGTCAGACGATAATATGTAGGCCAACCAAAGCCACAATCTGTAGTACACTTGTATGCCTCTAGTCAGCATGATAGGTAGCAATACAGAATGAAACAGAGTACCTGACATACCAGTACAGTCATAGCAAATGTGTAGAAGTGTCACGTGTGCCCCCATATCTTACAGAGTAATGTAATAACAGTCAGGTTTGCCCCCCAACCCTGTGTAGTAATCTAGAAATAGTCAGGTGTGCCCCCTCTCATCCTACATAGCAATGTAATAACAGTCAGGTGTGCCCCCCCAATCCTGTGTAGACATGTAGTAATAGTCAGGTGTGCCCCCCATCCTACATAGTAATGTAATAACAGTCAGGTGTGCCCCCCCACTACTGTGTAGAAATGTAGTAACAGTCAAAGCAAAATGATTGATGGATACCCTGCAGAGACAGCATGCTACCTGTCATTGTACAACACAAAGGTCAGCACTGCAGCACAAACTACCTGGACATGATCCACACATTCAATACAGATGGCCATACTGGGCATGCTCACACACACGGAGAAATGAAGGCAATGTCAATCAACATACTGATAGGTCATACTGGGCATGCTCACACACAAACACATGAAGGCCATGACTGCAAACACTAGTGGACCAGACATATCTGTCAATTGCAGTTGTTATTGCAGACACTCGTCAGTATACACCACTCATGGCTTGCACACACAGTGGATGGGAATACAGACATATATGTCAGGACAACACACTATAATAAGCCAAAGGTAGACGTACATAGATGTGTGGAAGAGGGTGACTGTGACAAGGAGCCATCCAGGCCTGTCCCACCTAGCACACAGCCAAAGGGCCCCAAACGCATGAGGTGCAGATGTCATTCACTGCAGATACTAGCCACCAGTATCTGTCAGCATTACAGTCTATGTGGTGCATGTGCCAGCTGTGCAACGTGACTGTACAAGGAGGTAGTCATCTAGAAGCTGTATACACGTACCTTTGACGTTAGACCCCGTTTGTGCCTGCATGTGGAGTGTCAGCCCCTAGATGAATGGGTTATGGCCCATGCACACACTGCTGTCCCCATAGCTCTACTATGACAAGTTGCTGAGGTCATCCAATGTGAAATACACCTTTGGGAGAATTGTAGTCCAATAATCTTTGTGGTGCATCCCATAACTGCGTACTGCTATAGTGTGATAAAGTAGTTAGGTCAGAGTTCTAACCCCAGACTTGGTAACTGTGTATGAGTCTGTGTGTGCATTGCGTGTCTGTCTCTGACTGTGTAAAGATCATTGCTTTTTAGGGTACTCACACTCCTTACAATTCATATACTCAACGTTGGCAAGGCTGCTGATGTCATCCACTTAGAAATACACCTCTGTGAAATTTGCAGCCCAATAATTTCCATAGCATGTCCTGTAACTGTGTACTGTTGTAGTGTGATAAAGTAGTTAGGTAGGTGTTCTTATCCCAGCCATGGCAAGTGTGTGTGTGTTTGTCTGACCCGAGCAATACCTTTTAGGTTACTCACACTCCTTATAATTCATATACTCAACTTTGGCAAAGCTGCTGATGTCACCCACCTAGAAATACACCTCTGGGAAGGTTTAGATCCAGTGATCTCTGTTGCACGTCCTGTAACTGTGTACTGCTGCAGTGTGATAAAGTAGTTAGGTAGGTGTTCTAATCCCAGACATGTCAATTGTGTGTGTCTGTCTAACTATGTCTGTATAGAAAGAAATGCTTTTTAGGGTACTCACAATTCATATACTCAACTTTGGCAAGGCTGCTGATGTCATCCACCAAGAAATACACCTCTGGGAAGGTTGTAGTCCAGTAACCTCTGTAGCACCTCCTGTAACTGCATACTGCTGTAGTGTGATTTAGAACTGTGATAGGGTTCCATGGCAGTTCTGGATGTTTTGTGTGTGTTTCAATGTCTGTGTACTGAGCAATGCATTATAGGCTAGTCACACTCAATACATTTCACATGGCCTATTTTGGCAATCCTGCTGATGTCATTCATTGTGTAATACATCTTTGGGGAAGGGGTTCTATAGTAATGCCTGTGCGTGTCCTATAACATCTCTATGCTGTAGTGAGATATAGACCTCTGTCTGGGGTTCTATACCAACACATGTCCATTGTGGATGTTTTGTTTGTGCGTCACTGTCTATGTGGAGAACAATGCATTTTAGGCTAGTCACTCGCAGTACATTTCAAATGCCCTACTTTGGCAATCCTGCTGATGTCATTCATTGTGTAATACACCTTTGGGGAAGGAGTTTTATAGTAATGTCTGTGCTGCGTCCTATAACAACTCCATGATGTAGTGTGATATAGACCTCTGTTAGGGATTCTATACCCACACATGTGTGGATGTTTTGTGTGTGTGTCACTGTCTGTGTAGAGAGCAATGCATTTTAGGTTAGTCACTCGCAGCGCATTTCAAATGCCCTACTATGGCAATCCTGCTGATGTCATTCATTGTGAAAAACACCTTTGGGTAAAAAGTACTCCAGTACTGTCTGCGGTACATCCTATAACAGCTCTATGTTGTAGTGTGATATAGATCTCTGTTAGGGGTTCTTTACCCACACATGTCAGTTGTGGATGTTTTGTGTGTGTGTGTCGCTGTCTGTGTAGGGAGCAATGCATTTTAGGCTAGTCACTCGCAGTACATTTCAAATGCCCTACTTTGGCAATCCTGCTGATGTTATTCATTGTGTAATACATCTTTGGGGAAGGAGCTCTATAGTAATGTCCATGGTGCATGCTACAACAGCTCCATGCTGTAGTGTGATATAGACTTCTGTTAGGGGTTCTATACTCGCACATGTCGGTTGTGGATGTTTTGTGTGTGTGTCACTGTCTGTGTAGGGAGCAATGCATTTTAGGCTAGTCACTCACAGTACATTTCAAATGCCTTACTTGGCAATCCTACGGATGTCATTCATTGTGAAATACACCTTTGGGGAAGAAGTACTCCAGTAATGTCCATGGCATGTACTATAACTGTGTAATGTTGTAGTTTAATAAACTAGTTATGTAAGGGTTCTACTCCCAGACATGACAGGTATGTGTGCATTTGTAACCCATAGATATGTGTGTGACACCTGTGGCCAACATGGAGTGGGTTTTGCATATTTCTTATATGGTGGCCCTACTACATATCACAATTTCCACCGTACATGGATAACAGATGTGAAATAGCTGAGAGGCTGGAGTGCAAAGCCATACCCATACATGTGACATCAAGGCCAGGCAATCACAGTTAGCAACCCCGGTATTACCCAGAGCACACTCTCAACCTATGTCTCATACACACACACACACATGCCTAGGAACAGCCAATATGTGGGTTATGCACTGCATATTGGCTACTGATAGTAACTATGGAGTGATAGCAGTGGGCTACAGAGGGCATGTCACCCTGTCCATCTGTCCAATATGCATGTACATGAAGACAGTGCACCTCCCCCATGTTCCCCAATGGACACCTGCACCACCTGTGGTGCCATCACATGTGACCCACAATGGACATACCTTGCCTGACAACATGCCCTGTATGGACAGATGCCACTGACACCAGGGAATGCTGTTAGCATTCTATCAATGTGGATGCAGGGTAAACCTGCTGTCCATTACCAGTTCCCACCACATGTGGGCAAGACTGGCACATCTGATGATAATCTATGTTCACAACATGGGCCAGACACCCCAGGTACAGTTTCACATGTCACTGTACATGCATGTTGGAGGTGTGTACATCTCAGACACCGTCCATGGCATTGACTAAGGAACACATACATGGCAAGTGATGCACAGCATTGGCCACACACAATAATCACCCAGGTGACTAGATGGGGGATACAATACCCACCTTTGTGGGCAAATGCAGAAATTTCAGCCCTGAGCCACAATGCAGACCATTATCATGTGGCCTGATGCCAAGGTATACGCATCACCTACCCTTGTATAGCCTGCTGGCACAGTCGACCAGCACACACCTGTGCAGACATGCACCCATGCATGTCAGTACTGGCACCCTGTGTGTCTGTGCATGTGTTGTATGGTGAATACATTCACATCCACACTCACTACAACCCCCATGGGGCATACTGAAGCATGCTGTCTGATGTAAGACACCTCCTCATACCCTTTGCCCATACAACCTCTGTATGACTCGTGTGGTGCATGTGATACCTGCACAGTGATGTGTTGTGGCAATCCCACTACTGATGAGTTGTACTCCTGGCCCTGCCAAGTTTGTCAATGTGTGTGTCCCTGTGAGAGTGTGGCTGTGTTGATGCTGGCACCTGTTCATGCAGACAGGCACGTGTACGTCACCTATCGTATAACTACCGTACCCAGTTGCAGATTTCACTCACCATCACATATATGTTCTGAGTGTTTCACAACAAGTAGCTCATGTGGTGCATCCAATAACTGCATAGAACTGTGAAAGCACTACTTAGTTATCAGGGATTTGATACCCTGTGCTGGTAGGTGTGTGACATAAACATGCTTCAGTTTTACTCTTCCACCCCTCCCTGACATGTCTTTGCCTCTGTCTGCCTCTCCCACTCCCTCTCTGGTGGATGAGGAGACCTACACCTGCTTTACGTAGGCAGCAGCATGTGTATTTTAAGTGATGCTCATGATCAGCTGATGGCCTCTGCATGAATTGCAGCCCTCCCCAGCTGATTGCATGTGAAACAGCTGTGGTAACATTCCCATTGCCAATTGCATGGAAACACACTCCAATATCTAGGAACATCATGGTGGTGTTGGCCCTTTTCATTCACTGTGAGCAGGAACTGGATATGTTGTTTGGCAAACAGCATCTCAGATGGATTGGGGATTTACCTCTAACAACATACACTGTGGAAACAGGGCAACAAACAGGAGGGGGATGTGCCTAACATGACTACAGACTGTAAGTGTTGCTATACTGTATTTGGAGTAATGTTGGTTTAACAGTGTGTGTGTGTGGATTTGGCTGCCCTACATGTCTCAATACCTGCCATGTCAGTTCCATGTTTATGAGGAATCCCCATCTGAAGGGTCATCTGCAGACTATGCTGTGTTGTGCCTTTGGTTTCATGTGTTACCCATGGAGGATCTATCTCTGGACTGCAGAAGGTAGTGTGAGGACTGCAGTCTGTAGATGGTGAAAGCTGTGACAGTTACTGACTTCATATCCCTCATAGGACATATGTTGCAACAAACCCCATTACAACAGTAAATGTATGAGGTTATCACAGCAACATGTCAATATTGGCCCTGTGTATGTGCTTCCAGCCACACCTCTGTCAACCTTTGTACATATGTCGTGCATGAAGTGGTGCATATGTGCTGTACACCATAATTAGTGTCATCATATCTGATAACAAGCCAGTGATATATCAGACTGCTACACATGTTATGTACAGTAGGGCTTATATTTCATGACATAACCTGGACATTCTGTGGATGTTTGTACAGTACTGAGATCTGTGTACTTATGGTGAATGTCAACAGTGTGTGTATTGTTAATATGTACTGTAGCCTGTGTACAGACTGTGGTAGATGTCATTGTTCTAGTTCCCCTCCTATCTGATGTTATATGCTGCTCCACTGTATGGTACTGTACTGGTGTACATGTTTTTAGGGCCATACACACACATGTCCTATACCACAGACAGCCATCAGACCACACTGTGTAGCAGTCCAGTATATGTAGGGTCAGTTTGTGAGTGGCACATATGAGGATGGTGTAGAACAGATAGTCCATATACTGTAATATTATGCTAGCCTACTACAAGTGGCTGTGGCTGTGTTCACATTGGTTGTGGTTATGCACTTTCACACAGGTGTATCTTACCCTGTGCTGTGACATGCCTGTTGAGCATGCTATATATGCAGGTACATGTGCATTCCCCCATAGGAGATGTAGCCCAGTGTTGAGCCAGTCTGCCTGTAGCCTGCACAGTGCATTGTTACATGCCTAGCAGCTTAGTGTACTTACCCAGTGGATGTCATGTGCAGATACTTGCCAGATGTACTGCTGCCGGGCCTCCCTTAAAAGTCATGTATGTCAGACAGACCAGTGGGATGCTGTACAGATGTATGTCAATATCTAGTGGGTAGTATGTGGCCATGGCACCCCTGTACCAGTGGTCATTATGTGTCAGGCAAGACAGGGGTGTGTGAATGCATAACCTATGGTGGTAAATGTATACCAGTCATTATATGTTATACCCATCTTACCCATCTACATGGCTGTCTACATCCATATTGTCAGGCATGATACACATGTTTTGCACTAAGGGCTTATGTGTATACCTCTGGACTGTACAGAGTGTGTCAGAATTTCCACACATATTGGCCAATATCTCTGCTGCAGTCCACAGAGGCACTACATGCTAGCAGCGGTACTTTACAATGATGTTCTTAGGATGTCTGTCAGTAGCCAGTGGCACACATGTTATAAGCAGATGTGACCTCCCACACACACCATGTCTGTGAACGCAATCCCAATGACAGTAGCAATAGTCTAATAATATACCTGCTAAACATACCTGACATCGCCTTGCACTATGACTTTGGGACTATAGGGGCTGGGGTAGGGCTACACTCCATGTCCAGGACATATGGTAGCTATATATGTACATATACTTATCCAGATATCTATATGTATATATATATATATTACACATGTGTAGTACATCCAATTACCACTGTCATGGCAAAAACTCACTATACATCCCTACTCCATGTGGGCGTGGTCCCTTTACATTTCCTGTGTGATGGACACCCTTCCTGTGTGTGGGCATCAGTGTTCCAGACAGCAGATAGTAATACCTCTTACAGGAGAACCGGCACACTCAGGGCAGCCACATATTTGTAGGAGGATCAGGAACTACAGACAGACTGTGAGTAGAGTTGTGTTATGCTTTGTATAGTACTGGTGTTACAGGGTGTGTGTGTACATACAAGTTTACCTTGGAATGCAGTCTGTCTGCATAGCTCACAACTGTGGGCCTATCCTCTTGCTGGCTAGAGATATGCCTATTATGTTTTGTCTGTCCACCACACAGGTCCTGTGTCAGATATTACACTGGCAGTGTGTGTGTTGAGTGCTATCAGTACATGGCTACATCCATTTCTGTTTCTAACCTCAATTCCCTGACTAAGGGTATGTTGCAGACTATTCTGTAACACCAGCAGCTTGCTTAGTGTATGGCAACAGTTTTCCACTTATGTGCCTGTGTTCCAGACTCTGTCCTCCACCTACATACCAAGCTTTACACATATGTCATGCTGTCGGGGGTTGTTCTGCAGTGGGCTGTGAGTATATCACACTGCCATTGCTACCAGCAGTCGACTGCTGTTGTATCCCCCACATACAGTGGGGCTGGGGCCATATATGTGTGGGCATCACCTGCACAATACATGTGTGTCCTTATGCACTCCAGAGGCCAGTGTATTTAACAGTGGTATATGACCCTGTATTATTGAGTCTAGGGGGAAGCACCATCAATGACCTAGGCCATTACAAAATGTGGTGGTATTAGGGGTGAGCTGCCTTAAGGTAGCTGGATGTACAGTACCATATACTTCACCTATATTTACATTACTTACATGAATTGGGTTAATGCAAGCCTACTGCCTCCTGCCATACAGACTGTTCTGTTTGTTGGTGTGCTCGTGATGATATCAGTTATGCCTTGTTATGTAACAGTTACAACCCATTTGGTCACATGATGTCTTTACCACCTACTGAGTTTGTACAGAGTGTAGATAGAGGCTGCTGAACTATTCACCTGCATTACATGCTGTTGATTGTTTGGTATCCTGTGGCCCAGTCTGTCTTCACTATTGTACAATTTGAAGGGCTTGGTCTGGACAGCAACAGTTGTGAACCTTTCCAGACTACTGTATTAGTGTAACTGTTTCTCAGTTGCATTACTCTATGTATATAGTTGTCAGTGTCTGAACAGCTATATGCCATGGCATATAGAACTGTAATAGTACACAATTATAGGCTTTACATTTCTGCAAACCTGTGTCTGGTGTTTTTCCTATGACCTCTCTGTGGGTATATGTTGCAGGCAACGATTGTCATTTGTATGGGCGGCCCATCCAGTGTCCAGTTGTTCAGGTGTTAACTGTAGGCATAGTGGCCATTCCATAGTGTGTGCACCTTCTACATATGTATCTTACTGTACATATATCTGCGTGTGTATGTGTAGTCACATGTATATATATATATATATATATATATATATATATATATATATATATATATATCTGCATATCTATATCTGTGTATCTGTATCCTGGGATCCTGGGGTTGTTGATGGCTTCCACATATTACATTTCCTATGGGAGCCAGACTGTACTGCATCATGATATGTTACCAATACCAGCCTGACATCATACAGGTGGGATGTAGTACTGTTAACATCTTGTGCCCATGTCATGTCAGGTCCTGGTTCTGGGACCTGCAACACTTGGTAGTGTATTGCAGGGTGGACATGTTTAGCTGTGGGGGGGGGGGGGTTGCCAATTGCTAAAATACATATATTGCTTGGGGCCTCCCAACCCCATTGACGGTGCATGTGGACATATGTGTTTCTGTTAATCTACCATTGCTATGTATGGCTGTATGCCCATATATACCTATATAGGTATATATATTTGCTTACATATTTCTATGTATGTCTGTATATTCCTACGAAGATATACATCTGTGTACATATATGTAACCTGCTGTGTATATGTGGACATATAGGTATATATATATATATATATATATATATATATATATATATATATATATATATATATATATATATATATATATGTAGTATCGGTTTAGATATGGATATAATTACACACACATACATCTAGATGTTAGCATACATTCTCTGTATTTTTGCATGACTGGGCTGGATGTTATGTTAACGACAACATTAGAGTTATGTATATCTGGCATGGCTTAGTGGTAAATCACTTTGGGTATAGTGTGCATGGTCTTGGTTTTGAGCCTTGCAGAGGCTGTTGATTTTGTTGCTGGTCGGAACACGGGCTGTTGGATACTGACTGATGACGGCACTTTAAAGCTATGCATCTTCATTAGACAATAATTTAGTTATCAGGAGGGGAACCTGTAGTACCATGTGTATACAAGGGTCATGTGTTTCCCGTATACCTGAATTAGACATTCCTATTAGGTTTCATGTTGCTACCAGGCAACCTTGTGTGCCATGTATGCTTTGCAATACCTACAAATAAAACTGTTAATGTAAACAAAGTCACACGTGAAGTCTATTATTACCAGGGAAACATTTGTCCCATGTGGGACAACTCAAAAATTGGGTATTCTACTTTCCTCTAAAAGCATGGCTGCAAAGGTACGCATGGCTCTGTGCATGGACTACAGTGTGTGGCAGACCTAGGATACTTGGGTCGAGAGAACGTACAGGGTGAGTCCTAAGGGGAGGAGGAGTGGAGAGTGGGCAATGTGTGGTGGTATGGTAGCTATGGGCCGGTAACCAGGGAAGGGATGGTGGCTGCATGTGTGCAGTGGAGGGGAGACAGAACTGTGAGTAAAGTAAATATGGGTCGAGGAGAGGCTGGGTTGGATGGGCCTGTACTGGTCAGCCCACCTAGTGGGTGGGGGAGAGGGGAATGTGATATAAACATGTGAAACATAAAAGAAGACTAATTTAAATCTCTATTTAAATGAAACAAATACAATAAAATGAACTTGGTAGTGTATTATAGGGCAGACGTATTTGGCTGGGAGGGTATGCCAATTCATATGAGACGTATATTGTTTGCGGCCTCTCAACCCCATTAACAGTGCATGTGGACATATATGTTTCTGTTAATCTACCATTGCTATCTACAGATATCTGGCCATATATACCTATATGGGTATATATATTTGCTTACATATCTATAACTATGTCCGTCTATACCTACAGAGATATATCTGTGTATATATATATATGTAACTTGCTGAGTATATGTGGACATATAGGTGTTGACATATATATCTGCAGATGTTGGCATTTGCATGTATATATGTTCATATATTTGTATATATATGTATATATTTCTGGATATTGATATATATATATATATATATATATATATATATATATATATATATAGATATATATGTTCATCTATTTGTATATATATATATATATATATATATATATATATATATATATATATATGTATATATTTCTGGATATTTATATCTATATATATATATATATATATATATATATATAAAACTACATATATAGATATGTTGTATCTGTTTAGATATTAATATATTTACACACACACACATACATCTAGATGTAGGTACACATTCTCTGTACTGTTGCATGACTGGGCTGGATGTTATGTTTCTGAAAACATCAGATTTATGTATATCTGGCATCGCTTACTGGTAAATAACTTTGTGTATGGAGTACTTGGTCCTGGGTTCGAGCCTTGCAGAGGCTGTTTATTTTGTGGCTGGGCAGAACACGGGCCGTTGGATACAAAGTGATTAAGGCACTTTAAAACAGTTGTACGCGGGTTTGCGCGTAGCTAAGCACTGCTAACGTCCGGTTACAGTTTCATATACTCAGTTAGCTTCCACATTGCTTAATCTGTGTAGGCAGTGCTTACCCCCATGCAAACGCACATAAAAATGCTTACTAGTGCTTACATATGCTTACTACTGCTTAGTTGTGCTTACAGCTGGTTACTAGTGCCTTATTCATTATGACACTGCTACTTCACATGTGCATTTTCTGCAGTACTCTATTTCATACATATGTGTTATTTAGTGGGTTTTGCAACAAAACTATTGGTTATAACATGCTTTGCCATGCAAAATAGACTGTGCTGCAGTGGGACTCGAACCGGGATTGACTGCTCGTGAGGCAAATGCCCTACCCACTACAGTATTGCTGTATTGCTTCATTTGCATATAGCTTGCTTTTTATTCTCTTTTTGCTATTTAAGCTACATTAACCGTAACTAAGCGATGGGCAAACCTGCACACCTACAGTTAAACTCCATCCGTTTCATTACAAATAAATATTTCTTTTTATTTTCTTTATTCACTATTGCTCTTATACATGTGGGGGATGTTGCTGGGGGTATGCGTACATCTATGGGAGGTCTCGCTCATAGTTTACTACCTTTCTGCAGTCCATTGCAGGGGTGTGTATATTCTGAGAGCTCTGCATATACACTCCCTGTAAGCCTAGGAGCTCGGCCAGTGTGTCTTCATTAATATGCATGGTGCACTGCCGTCCTCCTCCTACATGGGCGCTTCCATGCAGGACTAAGCTAGTCCTGCATGGTAGATTAGTGAATCCAGGGGATTATGTTTACATTCTTTATGGTGATCATGATACAGTGGGGTTAGGAAATTAACTTTTTCCCACTGTAGTGCCATCTTGGAGTTGGTATATTTAATTTACAGGGGTGTGTGGGGGGGCAGAGCCCCCCACATGTGGGGGTGCAGGGGAGCTTGCCCCCCTGCAGAAATTTATCAAAAAGTGTGTTTGTTAGTTTGGTGTCGTTATATGTGGAGTTGATGTTATTTTAATGTGATTTGTAGTGTTTTATGTTGTGATGCAGATTTTAGATGTTATGATATTCGATGTTATGTGTTTTAGATGTTTGGGGTTTTAGATGTTCTGGTTTCGATGTTATGATTTTAGATGTTATGGGTTTTAGATGTTTTGAAGGGGAACTATATATATATATATATATATATATATATATATATATATATATATATATATACATATACATGCATAAACAATATAGAAATAATAAGGTACATATTGATAAGTATATATTACAAAAATGTATAAGAAATGCAGTATTTAATGTGCAGCTCTTTTGTTCCTATACGTCTGAAACTCACCTCACCAGCTGATCCCTCCTCCACCTCTACAAGTCGTTAGATCTGTGGTGGACCTGTTCCTCAGAGAGGTGATCCCATCACAGGTAACAACTGATTCTCCCAACTCCTGCCATTCCCCACCAGGGTGGCCAGGTGTAGCATCCACAGGTACAGTTTCTACACAGCAGGTAGACAAGTATTTTGGTCTCTCTATTTTTTTTTTTTGGACCCATTGGGCCAGGGCCAAAGGGCTTTAAAGGACTGCATTACTGTGAAGTATAAAAGTTCAGAAAGAGATAGACATGTCTGTGAAAAGGAATATTAGGGTATGATAAGGGTATGAACAGCACCCATTAGGGTGTGACATCACTCTGCCCAGCTCATACACCTATATAAAACTGCTAGTTATTGAAATAATAACTGTGGAGCAAATTTGTACAACAGCAGGACATTTATCAAAACAGACTATACTCCCTTGCACTGCAAATATATATATATTTTTAATTTGTATATATTTTTTCAATAAATGGTAACCTTTTTGGAATGTGATATTACAGTTGTGTTTGGCATGTTTTCAAAGGTGTTCACATACACTGACACTGTCCCTGTTGCTCTAACAGGGAGGGCACACAACAATTTCTATATTAATACATTTCTGATTGCTTTATTTCCAACTTTTGTGACATGATGTCTGCTCCCTGTAGTAGCTCCCTGTAGTAGAGGCTGTGCAGGAAAAATAAGGGAAGGTGGAGTCATAACAATGTGAGAGAGTTAGGTCTGTTTTTTTGACAGCCTTGTAAATGCTTATATGTAATGTGCAAGGTAACACATGCTGGAGTGCAGCTGGAGTATGCATGTCCCTTATTGTGTGTGAGCTATGACATCAAGCTGAGCACACTTACACCTATAAAGGGCAATACTAATTTATAGTGTGGGGTGACTCATAGACCTCTATACAGCTAAGCCTCATTTTCATGGGCGCTTCTCAAATTAGCCCCAACTTACACCAACTTGCTTCAGTCTAAAATTTTAAGTTTTACTGGATTCTGCATTTCTGTGAAATATTATGAAAAGCACAAATGAGCTAAAACAGTTTTTTTACAAGCAAGGAAAACCAGAAACAATTTGAAACAGTCAGTTATCAGTGCATCTTTAGTGTCAGTTGTTCAAAAGTAGCCTATATTTCTTGGTGAGGCATGACATTTTATAGTATTTTGTCTGATTAGTCATGAAATGTTTGAAAATGTGTAAGGTGCCATTTTCAGTGCTGTCCACATCTGTCAAGTGACTAACTGCAGACAAAGGTCTGTTGAAAATGGACAATATCCAGAACCATACCTTAATTTGAGAACTAATATGGATGAACTAGTATTTAATATTCAATATACCACAGCCTCACATCAAAAACAACAGAATAATATGTTAGTACTACAGCAGAAAAGCACAAAACACAGATACTACTGTCAACAAAACTCAGATCCACGATTCAGAATGAATGCATGGTTTAATGCATTTAACACCTTTTTTCATTTCCTTGTTTTTGTTTAATACACTGGCATGCATGAGCCATATTTCATTAAAGTGTCATACAAGGTGGGCAGGTGCAATTTTGTCACCGTATATGATTGCAGGATAAAAAATGCTGGAGCAGCAGGAAACAAGACCCAAGAGAGAAAACTTCAGTCTAGATGAGAATCATATCCTCATGGATGCTATAAGGACATATGGAAAACATATTTCTGGAAAAGGGTAGTGAAACAGGCAGCTAGAGTAAAAGTGTGGAATGAAGTAGTGGCTGGCATAAGTGCTGCAGGGTGAAGGAACCACACATTGGCAAAGATTAGGAAAACAGAAAATGACATTGACAACCCAGGACTAAAGCTAGGCAGAATGCAATTGTCTGTAGCAACACTAGTACTGGCCATTCCACACTCCATTCTTTACCCATTGATGAGGACTACATTCTATCTCTATAAGCGGTGACAACTTTGAAGCAGATGATTATACTGTCAGTGTTATAAGAACTGGTATTAACTCCTGTGCTTTCATATCCCTGCAATAACCACAGTAGGATAGTGTATAAGGCTAGTTTGTACCACTGAAACCCATCTGGCTAGCTGATCCTTCTTCTGCTTCTGTAGGTCATGTGGAAGGTTAGTGTGTAGCTGATTTTATTACATTTTGCTGAGATGTTTTTGGCATGTCATCTATGTACATATCATCCTTACATGTTTCATGATCAAATGTGCCATTAACAAGAGGTGCATCACAAAGTCAACAGACAATACATTGTAAGTCTGATCACCCTACCTATACATAAAAGTTATTCAACCTGTCACAGTAACTATATATTGACATATTTCTTTACAGTTTCAGCGATAGAAACAACCACATCCTGTGCTTCAGTACTACAGCCTGCTGTTGCAGAATGGCTGTTGACAGTGATACCATAACTCCCATTTCAGGAGACAGCCTGAGAGAGTGGCACCCATTTGCGAAATGTACTGATTGGTCCCCTACACCATTGAAGATGGATAGCTCTTTGGGAATTGACACAGGCTCAGACATTCAGCAGAATGCAAACATGACATTAGAGTGGGGAGGAACACTGTGGAGCTCAACACCTGTTTCTTGTGCATGGCCTGAAGCCCTTGATGATGAAAATACCCTTTCAGAGTTAGCAGTATCTGCTGTCACACCTTTATGCAGAGGTGCCAGGCATATTTCACCATTAACTCCGAGACATGTAAGGTCTTGGTTGCCAAGCACCATATGTTCTGTGACAAAGTTCAATTTTAGGCTACTGCCACTGAAAGTCAGGTAGAAATTATTAGAGTATTGCAGAGCATACATGTGGAATTTCAACAGCACATGGGAATTATTGAGGCCAAGGCTAATTCCATTATGATTCTAATACTCATTATGGTTGCACACACACAGAATTAATCTCTGCCTCCATGTGCACACCTTAAAGGCTTATCAGACACATATTAGGAAACCAGGTGGATGTGCCCAGGGAAGCGTCAGCATACATTGTCAATGACTAGGCTGGACATAGTTTGCATCTCAAGTACAAAAAGGCAGGAGTCAGAGCTGGACGTAGTAGAGTTAAAGATGTTAAGATTTGCACTGGGTGTGACGAGGGTGGACAGGATTTGGAATACGTATATTAAAGAGTCAGCCCAGGTTGGAAGGTTTGGAGACAAAGCCAGAGAGGCAAGATTACGTTGGTTTGGACATGTGCTGAGGAGGGATGCAGAGTATATTGGGAAAAAGTTGCTAAGGATGAAGCTGCCAGGTAAAAGAAAAAAAGAAAGGCCAAAGATAAGGTTTATAGATGTGGTGAGAGAGGACATGCAGGTGGTTGGTGTGACAAAGCAAGATGCAGAGGACAGGAAGAAATGGAAACAGATGATCCACTATGGTGACCCCTAATGGGAAAGAAGAAGAAGAAGAAGAAGAAGAAGAAGAAGAAGAAGAAGAAGAAGAAGAAGAAGAAGTGTGCATCTCAAGAAAGTGCTGCAGGTATTCATGTGGATTATCCAAAGAAGAGGGCAGCCAGGTCTTGTCAGACTTCCACAGAATGTGGCAGAAATTCTCAGTCAAGGATTGGGTTCTGCAGCATGGTTAGGTCATTGTCAAGAGGTTCCCCTGCATCTACTCGATCCTGTCATCAGAGCAGCTCAGCATCAAGCTCACATTCCAGAATTTGCTCTCTGTTGGTAGGATCATCACACACATGATTCTGAATGGGCACTCTATATGAGCCTTCCAACTATAGCTTACATTTTCAACATCAGTAACAGGGAAACACTGCCAATGCAGCTGCTTTTACTGATATATGAAAAGCAGTAAAGAGACAGCTGAAAGAGAAAAAAATTGCAATGCAAGTAACTCAAGCTCATTCATTATAATCAGTGACAAATATCGCTATTGCCCTTGACATGTTTCATAAGACATGCTTTTGTACACTTACATAAAAATCTGCTGCTAGCACTTATGCCATTTACACAACTACATAATGACTGATGCAAACCTTTTGAAATAAAACATTTTTCTTGATATGTAGAAAATGTCTGGTGTACAGTATATATTGATAATGCACTACAGTCATCAAGTGTTATCTGAATTTTTTTTTTCAGTTTCACTAAGTGAATGTCTTAACTCATAGTTGTGGACTAGAAGTCACCCCTTTGCCTTATGTAGCTGTTTAAGGTGCATGAGCCTGCCACAGGGGTTCCTATGTTACTGCTGTCAACTGGTCACTGTATCTATCATCACTGGTATGTGGAATGATAGAAGGAGCTGCACTTCCACTATTTCTGACTGGCTATGGCAATTGCACACCAGACTTACCCATAACCATGTTGTGCAAAATACAGCAGGTGGCAAACATCCTGCATGCAGTAACAAGGTCATACTAAAGGGCATCCCCAAATTTTCCCAAGCAATGGAAATAGGCTTTGAGCAGGCAAAATGCTCACTCAGTGACTATCCATGTCTGGGACAGAGTGGTGTTGAAGTGCTCCTCAGAAATTCCCTAGAGGTCACAGACTGATGTCATTAATCAAGATTTGAGAGGGTAGCCTGTGTTACCTGCAAAATAAACCATAGAGAACATAACATAAAAGGGAGGTGATTACTCAGTACTGCCTATATCATTCTACAGATACAGAATATCCATGGTTTGGAACATTAAAATACTTTGCATTTACCAATTAGATGACTATGAGGATTTCTATCATGGAGGAAGAGAAACAGCAGAGTGAACTTGTGTACTAAACATGGGAACTATGAGCACTGCCAGGATGCTGCAGTGACACATTGGTGATGCACCCTCATGTAACACACACATACACACACATACACACACACACATACACACACACACACACACACAGACACACACACACACACACACACACACACACACACACACACACACACACACACACACACACACACACACACACACACACACACACACACACACACACACACACACACTACCAGGCAATTGATGGAATGGTAATTCTTTCTATGTTGATACCACTCACCCTTGGTCCAGATGTGGCCCTAGTGGCAACATGGGTGCAATCTATTATTGCACTATGCATGTCAGTCCTCAGGTGACAGAGGGAAATAGATGTACTGACCTACATTTGCCAAGAGAATGTCAAGTAAGTACTGAAGTATCCTCAAGGCAGAAACCTGTGAGATACCCAATATATTACCAGTTTGTCTCTGGAATGTACCAGTGGTAAGTATAGTGAGGGTTACAAACACCTTGGTATCCACAGGTACAGGAAGGCTATGCATCCTCCCGGTCTCTATCTGTGGGCCATATAAATTTATAAAAGCCCATACTATATACATGTCTACTCTAAACCTGTTCAAGATTTCTTGATCAGCAAAATTCAGATGGGTCAGCCTTTGCCTATATCTTTACCTTCTCAGCCATTGAGCAGAACTGGGTGTAGATGGTTTTTCCATGACTGAGATGAACACTTTTGAATGGAAGCATGCTAAGCTATCAGCATATACAAGCATGTTTAAGCACCCAAAAAATATGGAATAGGCATAGCTTCACTTTATGTAGCCCTTTTGTGCACAGCGCAGATGCTCATCAAAAAACGACTACGAATAACATAAATACAGGCAAGGCTCCTAATTTACATAAGACAGACAAATATTTTTCACATATTCCTCACTCAAAGATCATTATTCCTTCAATTGCATGTTACTTTCTCAGATGGGTTCAGACAATTGCTTCTAAGTGTAGTAGATGTTCTTCTGAATCATGCCTAAGCTGTGCCTGTGTTGAGGTACAGACAGCACAAATTTCCAGTTTGCCTAAGTGCAATGACTGTGAATACCTTTCAAACTAAAATAACTAAAACATAACAATTAACAAGCAGTGGCAGAACTTATGTATGTGTTTTCTGAAAATGTGAGAGCTGGCAGTTTCATGGAAATTTTAGAGGTTGGATTACATCCAGAAATATGCATCTATTCTCTACAAACTAAAGGAAAAAAGAATGTGGTAAGCTTATGGTTGACATCTGACTTCGAAGCCATGACAACATTATGGCTAATTAAATATTTACATGCTGACTATTTTTATTTGGATTTCATGATTATTTCTAACCCCAGGTCATGGGTCTTCAAGTTACCTAGCGCAAATATGTTTAAACTAATATTGCTAGACATTTTAACTTCCGTGTCACTTTAGTACGGCATCTTCCCTTTGCAGAGGGCATTTATCTTTCTGATGCCTAACATGAAGTGATCTATTCTGAGTTTCTAGGATCAACATATTGCAGGAGTCTGATTTTTCTAATGCAATCAGTAGCTACTGCTGTCAAGGTTATGCACAGTACTATAAGCTTCATTGCAAATTCACTTCAACCATCTCATATCACCAACCTGAAGAGAGCATCTTCCATTAATTAATGCAGAGAACAAGCCACAGACCTGCATCAAAACTGATCATATTTAAGAATCTGTCCAGTCCATATACTACAGGCTGATTTCTATCTACTAAATCCTCCTTCTACATCATTGTGCTACTTAAATCCAAGTGACCAGCAGCAAGCACAGACCCTTTGGCTCAGTATCACACAATATTACAAGGTGGTGTTAACTCATTCATTCATTCATTCATTCTATCCTCCTACCTGGTGTGCATCCACATCCCTCCTTCTGGCGAGTTTCATAGCTTTACTAATAATATTCCAGGTAGTTTAAGAAAAAGATCATGTACCACTCGATTACTCTACATGACTGATGTGGATTTTCCTTTCTGCACATAATATTTCCTATCAGCTGCTTCACTTTGACCTGTAACATGGAATGCAAACAGTGCCTGTCTTTATACAATGTAGCTTGTATGTCTCAAAACATACCTACACTGGATTTGGCATGATCTGCAAGGCCATTTCTTCTTGATTTTTGCAATCTCACCTACTGGAGCCTTGCATAAGATCACCCCAGTCGAGTGCTGTCATACCATATCACTGTGATGGAGAAGCTGTGACCCCATAGGAAGTATATTTAGGGATTATGGGAATGGAGACAGAAATTCTTCAATGGTGGTGGTAATGAAGGCTTTAAAGTAGGCACCATTCACTGTTTTCTGATGGTAAAGTGAGATGGCGACTCTGAGTTCGGAAAGCTGTGTAGTGGGAAGATGGATGCTGCTATATCAAATTAGATTCCCATGATTTGGTTCTTGAGAACCAAATTTGTTGTTTGTTGTGTATCACTGGAATTAATGTCAGTTTCAGAGGCCAAGAAGGCACTCAAAAAACTTTCTACAATGTGTTCATAAGGCTGCTGCTGATGCTCTAAGTAAGTGTGTGTGTGTGTGTGTGTGTGTGTGTGTGTGTGTGTGTGTGTGTGTGTGTGTGTGTGTGTGTGTGTGTGTGTTTCATATGAGGAAATGATCTTAATAGAAGATGAATTGCAAACAATAGTAAGATTCCCAATCATAAAAGGCAACATTCAAAATACTCTATGCACTCCATAAAATATATTAATTCAAAACAGTGATGTCTTGCCAACTTTAGCTATGTATGACAATAATATCGTAGTAGCGTTCCTAAAGCAGCAAACAGATGTCCATTTTCTTTTGCCAGATTATGTATTACAAAAACAAATTATGTACAGATGGAAGATTATTTAAATAAAATAAATTAGGATACGGTAGCAAAATAATGTCTATAATATGTGGGATATGATAAAAAAAGAGTATAAGGGACTTTCATCTCATAGTAAGAAGAAGGGAAACATGGAAATGCATGTGCAGAAAAAGCATCACATCACATGTTTATATGATTTGATAATAATTTGTGGAACATTTGACTATGTCATGCAGCAATGAACCAATGTATTTGAGGAAAATGCGTCAACAGGTGCAAATGGAAACTGTCGTGTAACTGATGCATAATCTACATAATGTCAGGATGAGTGAAACCTACTCAGAGTTCACAAACATGATGTGTGCAGCTGTGATAAACTCTACTAGTGCAAGCCAAAAATGGTCAGAAGGGCAACACAGACACAAAGTCACATGAAGAGTATGCGCAGCTGTACTTTGGTACAGTACAACATGACAAAATGTTTTGAATCATGAAAAATGCAGTGCATGGAAAAGCACAACTCATGGGTGTGATGAAATACAAAGTCAGAGGCATGCACACAAACACAGGAGTGCAGGATAGTTGCACCTAAATGGTCAATGTGTTGCTGATGCAGATGTTGCATTGACTACCACAGTAATACCATGCACTCTGATTTGCATGTGATCCAAGAGACTTACTGCTGAAAAGGGAGGAAACACTCACACATGAACCATTATACGTGTCTATGGTTCATATGGCTGGGTGGGAGTACAAAATAAAAGAGGGTTATTTTTACTTGCAGCGCCATAGGGAGTGTGAGGCATGACAGACATATACCTCACTCTGACAGCATTGCCATTCCACAGGGACTCATATAATGTCAATATGACAGGTAGTGCCACACTGACAGGACTCAATGCCAGTCATTTGCTTTGTTGTGTCATTCAGCTTTTCCCAGTTAGGGGTCACCACAGAGGAACTCTGGTCCACTAATGATTGGCAGTAGATTTTTACGTGCTGAGTTGCCAGCTCTGATGCACAACCTTCAACGAAGGTACACCCATTCACGCATGTCTCCACACAGAAGACGCTCTAGCTGAGAATCGAACAGAACAACATCTTAGTGTGAGGTGACAACACTACCGCAGCACCACCACTGCAGCACAATGGCAGTCATTTGCTACGGTGGTCAAATATGACCCTAGTGTTTCTCGGCATAGATACCTCTTAGAGGCATGCATAAGTTTTAACACTGCAATATTGTATAAACCAATGGAAACAACCTCTGCTTCTGCTGTACTGATAACATCTAGTATTCTGTAATACAGTATACATGTCTGTGATATATAACATCAAAAGAGATATCTCCAAATGACAAAGTATTGGACTGCAGACAACTGCAGGGCTTGAATTTGAGTAACATTGTTAAATGCTCTGCAAAAAGCAAGAGGTTAGAATGTTACAGGAATTGGGATGCATCCAACATATACAATACATGTCTATTCACATGGCAGTGTAAACCTTGGCTCGAGATGATTGTCACTGTTGAAAGTGACACCCCAACCTTATGTGCAAACTGGAGAAAGGGGTTGATGATGGACATATGGACCACATGGCAAAAGATACCAGTGTAAGACAGTCTGTGGTACACTTCCAGGGAAATAACAGGGACAGCCTGACTGTCCCATGGCAGAATATGCTCAAATATGTGCCATGCCATTAATAAGGATAACCTATGTGGCTGTCACACAGAGGCTACATAACACATGGAAGGAACATAAAGTCCATACTTAGTCCCCTAGGGACCTTCTTGGTGTGGCTGAAGTTCCTAATTGAACTCAATGCTGATCATCTGGAAGGAATTATGCATGGCACATGGCATGTTCCAGAATAAATTGCCCGTCATCATCTGCATCCACATATGGATAATATCTGTGATGTCCTCCCTCCTCTGGTCCAGTAACTGGCATGTTGTCACTGGTCCACATGAATGACAACACAGAATGGTGATGGTCCTGGCTTATTGGATGGTCCTGTTCCTCCTCCTAAAAGTTTTGCTCCTCTGGTGGGGATCTTGCACATATTCTCTGGTGTCATCAGTGGACTGTCACATCTTGAGGTCACTGTAAGATACAAGGAATAAAAAAGTGGACAAATCAGCTTAATGGCCATTAATTAATTATGTCAGTAAGTTGTACAACAGTCTAACTTTAGTGTGCCATCATAGCTGTTAATCACAAGACCAGATCACAGTACCTATAAAATTCATACAGAGACAACTGAAGAGATAAACACAGGACTGGAAGAGTGACAACTGCTACACACTGACATTAATCACTTATGAAAGCCACTGTAATCACTTGTTAAATATCAGTATGTCCGTCATGAATGATATGATCCATGAATATCAAGTGATTACCATAATATCCTAATTAAGCTTCACAATGATTTCTAACAAGCAAAATGCTTATCAGTCAGCATGTAACAAATATGTGAAATATATATGGACTCTCAGAATAATAGTGGACAGCTGAGATTTAGGCAGCAAACACATCAAATATCTATTCAATATGCATGAACATTGCACAAAAATCTGAATGCAGGACGCAGATGTATAAAAATGTCATGGTTCCTACTATGTATCCATGTGGAGCAATTACATGTGCTTTGTTAGCCCATCATGGGCATATACAATACACATTCAATATGTAAGGGAGGTCAGATAATGGTAATTATACTACAGTAGCAGCAACACCACTGACAATGATCTAAACAACAAATGTGATATCTTAAATCACACATTTGCAGGACAGATCCACAGTGAGCAATAATGTGCTCATGTTGCACAGTCAGGTGCACACCAGTATACCCTGTATTTATTGGAGTACCATAGTAGTGCAATGTGGTCTAGCAACACATTGCAAGTGTAAATTCCAGTTACAATCCTGATGACCCTCGTTACAAAACAACTGATGTGAACCACAGTCATACATATATGGATACTGCTACATATCTGTGGAGTCATGTAATATGGGAGACCCTGTACCATAATGCAACAGCAGTATTGTGTTTAAATCACATTTGCAGATCGGAGTGTGTGAAATAACTTTAAGAATCTTTCCAGTGAGTTAGCAGTGTATATAAGTACTGAACACATGCAAACAACAGTGCCATTTTGAGTGAGAAGCCAGAGTGCGGGCATGGAAGTATATAGTCAGTCAGTTAGTCAGATAGTTTGTTTTAAATTTAGTGTTCCTGCCATCCATCCTGATGTATTTGTACACAATAAACTAGTTAAATGAACACCCAAACCTCAGTGTCTTCTTAATGCACATAAGAAAAGTGACATGCTGTCAGAATAGAATCCAGAGTTATAGCCATGAGGCAACCGGTTAAGGTTGGAGGTATATACAGGAGTGGATCATCTCTAAACTTGCTTAAATGATTTCTTTCATTACAAATATAAAATGAAGCACCCAGAACACTCAAAAAGAATTTCTTATTAAATGAAACATCCGATACTGCAACATATTGACAAAGAAATTCAAAATAATTACGAAAATGTTTGAAACAATATCTGAATCTCATAAAATGTACAGAAAAAGGGAAAACAACTGTATTTTTTCACTATGTGCTACTTATTTGTATTAACTAAAGCTAGTCAAAGTATCCAAAGTGTGCAAGTGTTTGCAAGTGTGTGTAGTATTACAGTGAAGTTATTTCGCAAAGTACAGTCATTTCAAAGAATATTTTGCAAAGTACAGTTATTTCAAAGCATATTTCATAGAGTATGGTATTTTGAAGAGTTTGTTGTGCATTTGAATCTTATTACAAGTACCTGATGTGTGTGAATGTTCATATATAATTACAAGGGCCATTTTGTGTTGGGGTTTTACTGTAATCTGTGGGCATGGCAGAAGGATTTCGCAGCCCTGCACCGCTTGTGTTTGATAACAATATTGCAGAAAGTTGGAGAGTGTTTGAGCAAGAATATGATATTTTCATGCAGGTTTCTTTTACTGACAAAGATGCACATGCAAAAGTATTCATTCCTCTCAATTTGGCTGGTTCAGCGGTCATTGAAAGTGAGCATTCATTTGTGTATGCACCTTGTATGTTTGCAGGGGAGGGGGAAGACTGCCATATAGTGGTACTTGTTGAAACAAGGGATGACCCTGAGTGCTTAAAATGTAAATTTAGAGAAATGTGTAACGCCCAAATGAATATTACAATGGAAAGGCACTTATTTTACACAAGGGATCTCTAGCCTGGTGAAAATTTTGCAGCATATATAATTAACTTGTGAAATAAGGCTAAAACGAGCAGATTTTGTGATTTGAGAGATGAGTTAATAAAGGACAGGCTTGTGTGTGATATTACTAATGACACAGTGAGAAAGATTTTGCTTTGGGACAGTGATTTAACATTGAATAAGGCCATTTTCAATTTGCCAGATATACGAGCGTACAGAAAAGCACACAAGTATGCTTACAAATGAGAATAGCAGTGGAAGGCACAGTGACAAAGCTCATGTGGATAGTATGCAGCACCTGGTTAAAAGAAACAGGCTCAAGCACATGGTAGCTACTGCAGATCCTGTAACAGTCTTTGGGAAACACCGAGCCTTCAAAGCAAATTCTAGAGCATATTTAGTGAAGTATAAGGGTGAGTCAGCAAAATCAGAGAATGTGCCTTTACCCAGCTTCATAGTCAACTGTCGTAATTGTAGTGCAAATAATGAACCCAAAAGAGAAAAGTGATTAGCTTTTGGTCAGCAGTATCATTCTTGCAGTAAGTGGAATTATTTCAAAAGGTATTGTAAATCAAATAAGGGACTTTTTTATTAAAAGAGGGCATTCCAAGAGGCTAGTTGATCAATTAGAAAGCTGCAAACCTACTTTTTATGTTGATGATGTGTCTGTGCTTGGTAAAACAGTTAATGCAGTAGATATGTGGGCAAAGAATGAGATCTTTCATACTGTTTGGATTAATGGGGGTCCCGTAGAGCTCAAGCTAGATACTGGCTCAAAGTGCAATACTTTGTCAGCAGAAACATTTTCTAGAGTAAAAGCTGCAGAACAACTTGATTTGACAAAGTGTATGAAGCCTGTTGCCTATGGTATGTGATGCCCGTGCACTGGCCCAGCAATCAAGGAGCCTCAATTCTCACCACTAACACCAGTAAGGGGCGTCCATATAGGGAAAGTATGATAAATACACACACAGTAAAGTACAATTTCCCTTTAGAGCACACAGAGATCACAGTCAGTCTGGGGCTGGTTTCTCCCGTTCTCTCCAGGTCCCCAGTAAGACTCCTCACTGGCACAGCTATAGGGTCCAGATCTCAGCCTAATGGTAAAAGCTAAAACCTCAAGCACCCTCTCTGTCTAACCAGTGCTTCGTGTCCCTGTCCAAGTAGCTGACACACACACACACACACACACACACACACACACACACACACACACACACACACACACACACACTTGAGATAAGAGTTTATACAACCACACAGATGCTCCTGGGGATGGCTGGCACAGGTTCTCCAGCTCTGCCCCTTTTACCCAGACTATACGGTAGAAATCACTGCCACCACCCAGCTAATATTCATCAGCTACTCAAAGGCCCTTATGAAAGGTTGTCCAATTATACTGTGCAATATTATTATCCAAATAGTAGGTGCAACCAAACAGTCAAGACTTATTTGGAATGACTTGGTACAGTATCACTATATACATGCAATGTACTCTTTGAGCTTAAATTATCTCTACATAAAACAGCCACAGTTGAAAGGATTACAAATATTTAATAATAAATAATAAAAACACAATACAATATTTCTTATTACACAGTGCTAGTCAAGAGTTGAGATTACAGAGAGATGTTTATAATAATACAGTAAAAAAGTTCTGACATAACAGGAAAACAAACTAGTCTAATATTCCTATTTCCTAGCTATATCTAAGAGAAAACACAGTTCTAAATAATGTATATATACAAACAGGCAGTGTTGGTGAAGTTAGATTTTCTCAAGACAAAATGCTCTGAGCTCTCTAATTCTATCTCTTTAAATTGATAACACAGAGCTGCTTCACATGGCATCATTCTTCACACTTCTCTAATTTTCCCAGGCTAACCGAAACTACATTTACATTCTTTATACCTGGTCAGAAACCAGAGCAATAAAGGACATTTATACATGCAAATTCTAGTCATTAACTCTGGTCTTAAAACAATAGGCAGGATGTCTCCCTCTAGACATATTGGCTCCGAATTTTGACATCAAAGACAATCGTAAAATGCTTGATTACATTTTCTTACAGCAGAGTGCACTGTTACATTTTTGCAGTATGATATCCAATGAAGTATTTTCACAGTTAAGAGAACAAGCCTGTGGCTTACATTAATATTTACAAATGACAGAATTATCTACAAAATTATATCTGGCTAGGCTGGCAGCCTTCATCTATCTTCACAGTGTATACCTGCTATTTTGCCCTTCTCCTCCACTTTATTTGTTTTTCTTTCCTTCTATTCTCCAAAAAGCAAAATAATTGGGCATATTCCCACCCAAAAGCATTGCCCATGCCCCCTGACTGCCCCTTAGATTTTCCTATTCCAACATATCTACTGTGTGTCCCTTGTCTTCACCCTTGCTCCACATCTGATTTTCTTTCTCCCTTTTTCCTCGGGTGTATACATTACCTGTCCTCTCCCCATATGCCCCATACCTATTGTTAGCTACTGCTTGCTCTGGCAAAGTGGCCAAGATTGCTCTTCACCATTATTAATTTTTTATTAAAAAATTTACAGATACCATCAGAATCCATAACTTTCACCAATTTTATTTTTTAATAATAATTAGGAAAAAAAGGCACCTCAACCTTGATGACCTCACATATAATCTTAAACACTGTGACTGGGCACCACTCACACAATTCCACCTAGATGAAGCTGTTCACTATTTTAATAGCACCTTCTTGTCTCTCCTAGATGCTCAAGCCCCCACCAGAACCATAAGAGTCAAATCTAACTTTGCCCCATGGTTAACTAAAGAAACTAGATCCCTATTAAGGACAAGTGATAAAGCTTGGAAACACTGTCAAACAATCAAATCACACTCAGCACTTCAAACCTATCGTGAACTCAGAAATCAATCAAAAAAACACATTAAACAGTATAAAATAAATTATTACTCCAAAGTCCAAATCAAGCACCATAATAACCCACAGAAATTCTGGACAGCAATAAACAGGATCCTCCAACTAGGTAAAGTCACCACTCCGCCTCCTACTACAACCAATACTAATGACAATATTGTCACCCAATTTAATGCATACTTTACAGTGACTATACTCGCATTATCTAAAAAACAAAACTCCTCCTCTACCTCAACCAATTCACTACCAGACAATAATAAAACCATGTTCTCACTGCAACCAGTATCAATAAACATTATCAAAAAAATGACTAAAAAACTAAAGCCAACCACTCTAGCAGTAGACAACTTACCAGCAGTCTTTCTAAAATTAACCACTGATGCCACCGCCTATACTATATCTATCCTTGACAATAGATCCTTAATTGAAAACCAAGTCCCTAACATCTGGGAAATCTCATATATAATACTGCTACGTAAAGGAGGCCCTAATACTGACCTTTCAAACTAACGAGCCATAGCAGTCATTTCTCCACTCTCTAAAATTCTTGAAAGAATTGTCCATAAACAAATCATAGATTATCTGCAAACTAATAAACTACTAATCAATACCCAGCATGGCTTCCAGTCATTCCATAGTACAATGACCGCATTAACCTCCGCAGAAATAATGGTAACTATGTATCCTCTATATTCTTAGTCCTGTCAAAAGCCTTTGATATGGTCTCTCACATCAATCTCCTGAATGTCCTGTCTGACTTTCACATGTCCCAATCTACCCTTGCCTGGTTCCAGAGCTACCTATCCCGGCATCAGCAAGCTGTACACTGGCAATAAACAATATCATCCCTTCATCCTGTAGCACTTGGCATTCCACGAGGCTCAAATTTAGGGCCATTACTCTTCTCTATTTTCACCAATAACCTGCACACCTCAGTCCCACAAGCATCGCTCATTTAGTACACAGACAACTTCACAGTCATCTGTGCTGCTGCTACCATAGAAGAACTTCATAAAGTAACACAACTATCCTTCCTAACAATCGAAACCTGGCTAACTAACTCTCAGTTAATTCTTAACCCCCCAAAAAACAAACTTATGATACTTCAACCCACCAAAGCATAAGCATCTCCATGTACGTTTAACTTAACTTCATTCGATAATATACCCATTTCCCCCTCACCCCATACTAAGCTGCTAGGCATAGAAATTGACTGCAATATGAGATTGATTTGACATCCACATATCTCAAACTGTAAAAAAGTTCATAAAAAACTGGAACTTTATATAGGAACAAACGATTCTTTACAAATGACACTAAAGCCAAAATTGCCCAATCGCATTTGATATCAACACTACTTTATGCATCGCCCATACTCACTAATCTTAGAAAAACAGATTTAGCCAATCTTGAAGCCTTACAGCCACCATTACTATATCAATTCATATGTTAACCAAAAGTCTTAGAAATAATCAATGATTAATTTATTAGTGATCGGACTGCTCCTTTCACTTGTACCTGTGGAGAGTGAAATCTAATCACTGTCCTATACATGATCATAAGGCTCCCATATGTACGAATGAAAATAATGTGCCAACATATTAAAAGCTTGATGATAATAACAAGCCAAATAAATCAATTTTAAGAAGAACTACTAAATGTGAGGATGCTCATACAATATTAATCGAAGTATTCGTATGTGTCAATGGTGTGTAATGGTTAAACATTTACACACCAATAAAAAATATAATGAATATTCCCCTTGTTTGTACCAATCATGTCCTACACACTAAATATATGAGAAGTTGCATTTGTTCCATGTGTATTATTATTATCAAACTTTTTATTTAATAGACAAAATAGGCTTACAAGAAATAAAATTATTCAACCCAGGGGGTGATGTAGCATCTAGATATAATTGCCACCATGTTTCCTTGAAACTTAATAATGTTTTATAATCTCCACCCCATGGATCCTGCTTGACAGTCTCAGTAATGGTAAATATGAATCCTTGTGAGTGTCCTTTCATTTCCATATGCCTGTAAAGGGCCTTAGTGGGATCTTTCCTTTTGATGTTATACATGTGTTCATATATGCGTCTTTTAAGACATCTCTCTGTCTTTACCACATAAAAACTTGGACATTCATTACATAACGCAATATAGACAACCATTTTAGAATTGCAATTCCCTTTGATAAATTTCACTTTAGGTTTAAATATGTTTTGAATCACCACTTTTTTCCTATGATTAATAAATTTGCATTAATTACAACACCCACATTTGGTGGTGTAATCAACCCTTCCTTTACTTCTAACCCTAATACCTTGTAATTGTTGTTCCAAGTAACTTTTTATGTTCTTCCCCATCTTGTATACTATTCCTGGTTTTGCTCCCTTAATTTCCGAGATACCTGGATCACCTGTGACTAAATACCAATACTTGTAAATAATTTCAATCAAGTCATGTGATGTTGGACTGTATAAGATTATTAAAGATCTCTGATAGATTTCACTCCCTTTTTTTTTTTTCAATAATAATTCTTTATTTTTCTTTTTATTCTAAATGTTAATACAATACTACAACCTATTTACAATATATACATGAATGCTTCCAACAGTTACATAGAGTCATTATACATAACTATACACTTCTAAATAGATATTACAGAGAGAAAAGAAAAAAAAAAAGACTAAAAATCTAGTATCAGTATAATACTTATCTATAGACAACTCGATAGTTAGTCTGTACTTCCCGGAGAAAAGTGGAATGGAACCTTAAGCTAAGACAATGTTAAAGATTTGCTCCCATATTTTTGTATTATTTACACTTTTCTTATGATCACTAATTAATAATTTATGTGCTAAGATATGTTTTATCGCTACACTCTTGAAATTTTCCCATGAAGTCTGGGATGGGTTCAGCCAATTTGTAGCTATATATAGCTTCATTAACAAAAAGATATTTACGAGTATGATCCTTTGGGATCTATCCAAATTAGTTGGTGGAATATGCAGAATCATAAACTCCCAACAAAGTGTAGACTGTTGATATCCCATTTTTTGTAGTTGGAATTTCAAAGAATTCCAGAGTTTAAAAATACATTTACAACTCCAGAACATGTATAAAAGGTCAGCCGTTTGATCTATACAATATGGGCATTTGGGTGAGTTTTTTGAGTTAAATTTATGTAAAGTGAGACACGTATAATACGCATTATTAAATATCATCAACTGAGTAAATAATAACTTTTGAAGGGACACTGATTTTAAGGTTAAGTTAATTGCTCTCACTATTTTACTATCCTCAATTGTTAACAATTTCTCCTTCCAGTATTTCGATAAAAGTATTTGGTTATTGTATTTCACCTCTTTCATCAAACTATATGACGCTGTTATATATTTACATTCCTGTGTTAAGGTTTGCCATAAGTTTAGGCAAATGTTTAAATCTTCTTCTTTAATTTTAAAATTCCTTTTACTAAAATAACTTATTGATAAGTCCTTTAACTGTCTTATTATAATTAAATACGAGTTAGGGAGATCCATCTCTCTTAGTATGTTATGTATTGAGATTCCTAGAAAGGGATATAAATCAAATATGGTTAAATTACTTATAAGTGGGAATTTCTTAAGGTCTATCAACTGATTACCAATTTTCAAATTCGGATTTTTGTGAAATGGTTGAAAAATCATCATATATTGTAAAAGATTTAGTGAGTTAAACAGACTTTGTACTGATATTATATATATTTTAATATGCTCCATCAATACGTACATTTTAAGGGTATCTTTGTTTAAAAAAGGTAATGCCTTACAATTAATACCCAGACCAGCAACATGTTTATGATTTAAAATCAACCACTTAGGAGCCCATTTCAAATTGATCTTATCAAAGTTAACTACTCTTAAAATTCTGTTAGCGTTTATTATTAAATAATATGTTTCAAAATTAGTTCCAACCCCTATTTTTGAGTCATCAGTTTGTCATAAGATATCCTAACTTTTCTAGGTTCCCATACAAATCCAGCTAATTCTGTATGAAGTTGTTTGAAGAATTTCCTAGAAATTTGAACTTGAGTAGCTCTAAAGGTATATAGTATTCTGGGGAGTATGGTCATTTTAATAATTGAGGTCTTTGCCATTATTGGTAGTTTCAAATTATCCCATCTTTTTAAATCAGATACTATCTGTTCCCAAATTAACTTAACATTATTTACGTAAAAGTCTCTATTATCTGTTGAAAAAACAACCCCTAAATATTTTATTTTTTTCTTCGAATTTTACCTGCCCTACCAATGGTAAAAGCGAGAAGGGTGTAGGCGTCTTTAATGGGAATACCTTGGTTTTTTTTTAATTTATTTTGTAATTAGATATTTTTGCAAAGTCTTCCACAGCTTTTAATATTTTCTTAATATCTGAAACAGGTGTTGTGCAATAAATATTCAAATCATCCGCAAAAGCCACCATGGAAATCTTCGTACCATAAATTATTGGAGCATTGTGATAAATATTTTGTTTGATATGTAGAAATAATGGTTCCAAATATAAATTGAATAATATAGGAGATAACGGACACCCTTGGTGGGTACCATTCTTAATTTGAATTCTTTTTGAGAGATTCCTATTAATAACTAGATTTGTATAAGGATTATTATATAGTCTTTTTAAAGTTAAAATGAATTCTTCCGGTATATTAAAACATGCTAAAGTATCAAACAAACATTCTAAGTTCACTCTATCAAAAGCTTTTTGTGCGTCAATTATGAGTGCATATGCATTACAGTTCCTGTGAGTGGCATAAGAAATCAGTGTATGAAGTGATAACGTATTATCTGTAGTTTGTCTGCCATTTATAAAACTGTCTTGTTCATCTAATATTATCAGGTTAATTACCTTCTTCAATCTATTAGCCAAAACCGATGTCATAATTTTCATATCTATATTCAAAAGTGAAATAGGTCTATAATTATCCGGGTTATGTAAATCAGTATTCTCTTTCGGTATAAGAATAGTTTTCGAAGCATTAAAGTGCAGGTCAGTGATTTTATTGTTAGTTATATATTTAAATACCTGTGGAAGCATTTTTCCTAATATATCACTAAAAGTTTTATAGAATTCTGTGGTCAATCCATCTGGTCCTAGAGCTTTATATGGCTTTAACTTCTTAATTGCATCAGTTATCTCCTCCGAAGAAATTGGTTTAATTAAGTTCATATGAAGCTCAGCACCAATCTTCGGAAAGATAATTTTCTGCAGAAAATCATTATTACTCTTATTTATATTAGCTTCCTGTTGTTCACCATATACTTGTGAAAATATTAGTTCAAATACCCTCATGATATCTTCAGTATTGGAATATGTTTTATTATTAAAGTGTATTTCAGAGATTTGAGAAGGTATTTTCGATTGATTAATAATACGTGCTAGTGCTTTTGAGGGGTCTGTATGTGATTGGCGTATTTTACAAGCATTTTCTGCTCATAAAATGATAATTTACTGTTTTGTAGTAAAAAAAGGTCCTTCTGACATTTTAATAACTCCGTTTCAGTTTGTTTACTATAATTCCCAATTAGATCCTGATCCAGTAATTTAATTTTAGTTTCCAATTCTTGTATGTCTCTCACTTGTACTTTCTTATAATAAGTAGCCTTTTGGAGAAACATTCCTCTAATTTGTGCTTTGGTAGTTGCCCATTCTATGTCAGACGGATGACGGTGTTCTGCAAGATTAGCTAGTAATTGATTAAAGAAATCCTGAGCTTCTTTTATTACCTCTTCTTTATGCAATAGATATGGATTTAATGTCCAATTATAGCCTCTAAAGTGTATCTTATGACTAGTGTCCTTATTAAAAGTTAATGTGATCCTAGAATGATCCGACAAATGTCGAGCTTGTATGTATATATAAGGATCAAAAAACATTAGTGCGTCTGAAATTAGAAAAAAGTCGATCCTGGACCACATTTTGTGACAACTTGAATAAAATGTAAAGTTATTAACGTTCATGTGATTCTTATTATATTTAAATGGATCATATAATTTAAAATCTGTTTTAAATTCCTGTAATGCTATCACTGCTTGGTTATTAAAGGACCTATGAGAGCTTGATTTATCTAATTTAGGGTCTTGATATGTATTCCAGTCACCTCCTATTATTATATAGTAATTATTATATTGATTCAGGATAAAATAAAGTGATGTTATGAAAATTTGTTGATTGGTACATGGGGCATATATGTTAAGAAGTATCAACGGTTTATCGTAAAGTTTGGATACGAGAATCACATAACACCATCTTCCCTCTTTGTCCATTTTAAAATCTAGGATTTTCTCTTGGTACTGATTTTTAATAATAATCACCACCCCTGCACTATTAGTTGTCCCTTCTGAAGCTATCACCTCTCTAATCCATTTCTTATTTTTAAGGGCAGTCCATTGATCATTAGCCATATGGGTTTCTTGTAACAAAATAAAACATGCTTTTGACTGGAGGAGCAAATGAAAAAATAATTTCCTTTTTTTCAAGTTCTGGAAGCCTTTAACATTCCATGAGTCTATTATCCACATATTAAGATTTTTAAAACTTTAAAGTGTATTTTAAAATTGCAAACAATACTAGATTCAGATGTATTAGCACATTATGTAATATCTGGAAGCAATCTTGATGTCCTATCCCTAACCAGTGCCTATCCACTATTCCCCTGGACCAGGACAAACATAGGTTTTTTACACTGTATAAACTTCTATTGGTACACATCATTACTAAATATTTGTTCTTTATCTTACAAAATAACACACTAAAAACATGCAAAAAACCTATAATAACTACATCTAACTCTACAAAACCTAACCAAAACATTCCCTACTAAACATTGGTATCTATCTACAGCTCTTGATCACATTATTAAGTTAACACAAATGATATTCCTTACATGCAAAATTACTATTCTACCTCTCTAATAGTTCACATATATTATTAGTTCTATAATTTGGTTATATTATCCTAGAATATCTAATTATCTTATTTAAATCTAACCTAAGCAGATAAATGACAGTTCTCCTATTAAACAGTAATGTTATTAACTTCAAGATAATACACTATATGTTTAATTTATAAAGTATTAAATTTGACATTGTTAACCTAATCTAATTTATTTAACATTGTGATGACAGCAGCATTGGTGAATACAAATAACATTAACTATTGTTAGCAGATACTATATTTAAATATATACACAATATCTAAATAGCACAGTTCACAAAACATTCAGAACCACATCAGAAAAATAAGCTTCCATTTCCCTAGGAATACCAGGATATATTGTGTGCTTTTCATTTACTTACTATCCCTGTATTAAAACCCCTTTGTATCTAAATATTTACAGTATTAAAACACAATCTAAAAGCAGGAGAATAAATATTGCAGTACAATACAACATTATTGGCACATCCACATTCAGGCAAACTACATAGGAAAGTAAAATAGCTATGATAACTTTATGTTACTTCTACCATGTTAGTTAAATGACACATTTTAAACACTACCTTAATATTCAGTTTAAATTCTACCTGAATGAAGTCACATTCCCTTTTACAGAAATAAAAGTTGAAACACACATTAAAAGTCCACGAAGCCTCGTTTTTTGTTCCCAGTAGGTTCCCCTGCTTCCACAAAGCTCTATCTACTTCCTGGTCATGAAATCCTGTTTTCGAATTCGCGAAGGGGGAACCATTTTGCGGACGGACTTCCGGATGTGCCACGGCAACGGACCCTTAGCTGCATCTAAAGGACTTCCTGTTGCCTCACGAGGGATCACAGTTCATAGAAGCTGTACAAGTTCATGGAATCTTCGTAAACAAGCTGGACCTGCAAAAAAAACTAGTTAATTATTAACCAAGGGGCCTGGTGAAGAAGAAAGAACAAACAAAGGATTTTGGAGCCTCGAGGTATAGTAGGCATGGAATCCCAGTATCCACGTTGCTGTAAACAGACTGAATGTTCCAGTTAAGCTTGTTGGGAGGGATTTGAAAATCTTCAAAAAGGTAAGTTTTGCTTCTTTTTTTGTAGAAATGGAATATTTGGATCCATCAACTGTAAAAATTAATGTATTAGGGTATTTCATCTGGAATTTAATATTTTTTTCAATAAGGAACTTGCAGTATGGAGCTAATGCTTGTCTGGCTTGTCTTATTTGCAATGGTAAATCCTGACCCATAGAAACTCTATTATTTTGCCACATAATATAACCTCCATTCTTTTTAACAGTTAGAATTATTTTATTTACATCCTGGTAATTAAGAATTTTGACATAAACCGGTCTGGGAATATTTGAGGCTTGTGTTTCCCTGAGAGCTCTATTGGCTCTTTCTATAGCAATTTGCTTAGCCATATCAGAGTCTTTGAACAATATTTCCAGTATTTGTATAATGGTAGACATTAGGTCATTATATTGAATAGTTTCAGGAATTCCTCTTATAATTATGTTGTTCCTTCTGGATCTTGCCTCCAAGTCCAGAATCTTGTTCTGCATAGATTGAATGTCCAGGTCATGAATATCTGTTTTTTTTGTAAGCAATGTTATTCTGTCCTCATTTTCGGATATCCTAGCTTCTGATTTATCTATCCTTTCAAGAATTTGACTGCATGTGGCACCAAAGAAAGTACCTGGTTTGAAAGTTCTTTTAAAGCTTCTTGTATGGGCAACAAAGCAGTTTTGATGTCTTCCATGTTAGCCAGTTGATCCGGTTTATTTGTCATTCCAGCTTTCAAAAGTTCCTGTTGTTTTACAGTTTTCTGTTTTTTGATTGTTGAATCTTTTCCGGTGACTGCAGTGCTGATAATTTGGTTTTAGTTGTTGTTGTTTCCATGCTTTTTTCCTCTTTTGACATCGTGAAACAGAAATCAGACAGATCTTTTGTTTAATACTCTTTTCAGAGTCAGGCAGACAATCAGCTTTAATCCTGTGAATTTAATTAGTTTCCTTCTGTTCTTTTACCTCTCAGGCAATGTTTGATTGTAGTAGAATAGTTATATCCAACGATTAATACAAAAAATCTTGTAGTATTATCTCAGGGTTGATTTTAATTCCGAGTATCTGGAGAGCTGTAGATGTACAGTGTCTACAGAATGGCGGCCATCTTTGTCTCCCGATTTCACTCCCTTTTAACTCCCTGTTAACATTAGTGCTGCCAGATGTTGTTTCACAAAGTGTGTGTATATCAGACCCCAATAGGGGCTTATATTTCCTACCCCATTCATTTAAAACATATTGAGTGACATTGTGCATCATGTCTACGGGGTAACCCCTGTGTCTAAACATGTTTGTTATAAGTTGTATTTCATCTAATAATATGTTAAAATCTGATGTTATACGTAATGCCTTGATACATTGACCCTTATAAATATTGTATTTGAGCTTGGTAGGATGGTAGCTACCAAATTCTAAATAGTCACTGGAAAATGTGTTTTTCCTATGTATTTTAGATTGTAGTGTATCATCTTGTTTATAGATGAAGATATCCAAATAAGCAATTCCTACAGAGTTGTAAGAATGTGTAAATTTGAGGACTGCACTGCTATTGTTCAAATACTGGATGAATTCATCCAGTTTGTCTGTAGTGGAATTCCATAAGATATAAATGTCATCCAGGAATCTAGAGTAACGCATGATAATGGAAAAATATGTACTGGGGAACAAGATGCTATCTTCCCAATCTAACATGACCAGATTGGCAAATATGGGAGCACATGCTGCTCCCATAGCAACCCCTCTGGTCTGTCTAAAATGCTCGCCTTCAAAATAGATGAAATTATTGTCCAGTACTATACTCATGCATTCCATGATGAGGTAAACTTCAGCCCATTCAATGTCAGAATGTTTAGTAACACTGTTACAAAACGCCTCAAGCCCTGCATGTTTCGGGATACATGAGAACAAATCAATCACATCAATAGTGACAAATATCCATCCTTTCCTCCATGAATGAATGGGAAATTTCCTCAAAAATTCCCATGAGTCCTTAACCATGTGTGGTATCTTGTTGTATATATGCTTGAGTTTGACGTCTATGTATTTGCCTTTTGGGAATGTTTTGGAGTTACTATCCGATATAATTGGTTGGAAGGGTGGGTCTGCAGGCAGGATGATATAATTTCTTTATTAATAGAATAAGATATGCTCAAACTGCCTAGTTTTAAATTTTATGTATTGAGTAACAGTGGGTGAATGTGGTATCATTTAGTTGTATGACAATCACATTTCAGTGTATCTACGGCTTTAAATGTTTGAACTGTTTTTGGCGCCAAATAAGTTACTTAAGGCATCTTTGTAACTAACATATTGTTCTGAAGAAGCCCACACAGATGGGTGAAAGCACTTAACTATTCTGTTTTTTAAGGTTTTTATTTCAACGTTGTACAATAAAATTATTTTATCAGTGGATGTGACTGCTGGATTTCGTTTACTACAAACACCAATCCTGAGGTGAACGGCACTCATTGGGGACTCCGTGGCTGTAAGATTACTTAGTATTCTTCCAGAGATAATTCAAGCTTGAAGCCTGCTACAATAAAATTGCTAGATATGCCATCAATTCCCCATCAAAAACTCACCACTGTACCTCCCTTACAAAACGCAACTGGCTAAAACTCCCAAATCTCCTACTATATAACGAACTAACTGTAGCCCATAAGATATTCTACCAAAGGCAAAGAATACCAGCACTCCAAAATATTCTACCACCATATACAAGCTCTAGAACTTTACACTCCATCAATAAACCACTTATCAAAATTGAGTCAGCCAGAAATTCAGACGGGGAATCACTATTCTCAAACTATACAGGCAAAGTCTGGAATTCACTACAATATGAAATATCATCCACCCCGACCCTCTCTCAATTTAAAACATTGTTAAAAAGTCACCTAATAAACAAGTGGCTATGCTTCTGCAATACCACTGACTAGAGTAAAACCAGCACTCTCTTCAAGTTAATATTGTTCATAACCCTACCCCACCTACCAAGCTTATCATACCACGGCTGACTTATATCTGTCAAGTTACCACTGTCAACCATCTATCACATTCTACATCTATTACTGCCTAATTACTACTAAACCCACTCTGTTGTAAATAAGCTACTGTCTGAATACTATCTAATTATACCTAACTCCACTACTATGGTGTATACTCTGCTGTGTGTTATCTTTACTGTTTATGGTGTAAAATGGCATATTCATTACAGTGGTTTACATATGAAATCACAGTTTTCTTGTACAAATGTACTATTACTATATTAATATCTGTACTGTGTAAACATCACATATGTTATTGTTTGGTAACTGTGGAGCTTTTCTTCCTGGGCCTCCACTGAAAATGGATATGTGTCAAGTCGGACTTTCCCGGTAAACAAATTTAAAATAAATAAATAAATAATAAAATAATACACTACCTATGGAGACATCTGTACCTGTTTCTGGACTTACTGGAAGGATTGCTGAAGATATGTACAACTTTCAAATTCCATGCAGCTTGTATTAGCGTAGTATAACTTCTGTAGCTTTGTTAATGCACATCAAGCTTTATGAGACTGTTTTTATGAATTACGGACTGGGGTGTTGGGGTAGTAGCCCCCACATGAAGGTTGTGGGTGGGAGGGCTTGCCTCCCACATTAAATCGACATTTTGTATTTTTAACATTTTGTGTTCAAAGGTTTTTTTATCATCATGGCATAGAACAATATATATAAATATATATATATATATATATATATATATATATATATATATATATATGTATATATATATATATATATATATATATATATATACACACACATATATATATATATATATATATATATATATATATGTATATATATATATATATATATATATTATATATATTTATATAGATAGATAGATAGATAGATTTATTTTATATACATGTCAATCAGTAATCAGCAGTGACCCAGTAACTCAATTTGTTAAATGCACTGTATAAAGTACATTTTGGAACACAGACCAGGGTTCAAATCCAGTGCTCGGTTTTACTACATAATGCTCAGAACTTCTCTTTCCACAGGAATCACAGGTAAATGGGTGATCTAGCCCAAATTATCAGTAAATTATTATGTGCTGAGATGTCACAGACTGTTTGACTCATTAGCAAGAGTGAGAAAGTACAGCATAAAATATAGGAAATAAATATTATAATAATAAAGTGAAATAAGGAACATGTGTATTCTTGCTATGGCTGTATGCCTGGGGTGTCTGTAGAAGCATTGCTGAAGCCAATTCATACATGCCATGCAGATGTTCTCTTCAGTCACCGGTTTTGAGTTCTATCCCCATACCTGCCAAGCAAGGCATGATAGTTGTTTAGTTTCTGTACTATACACATACACGTCTCTCAAGTGTCATGCTGTCATGTAATGTAATTTGTAGTGTGTAATGCCTCTGTCACAGGTTTATCATCAACATGATTACTTAAATAGCAGAGTATCAATCCATCAGCCCACAGTATACATTGGTAGTTATATAGGTCCACTTAATGTGCACGAGTTCTGTGTAGTTATGTAGCTGCAAGTGTTACTGCTTGGCCCATACTGTCTCATGTGGATAGCTTGAGAGGTAGATACATGCTACAGCAGCTACAGGGGACTTGTACACATAAAGAAAGGACAGACCTGTAAAGTAGATAGTAGCACTGCTATCAAGAGTATTGCCAATAATAGTACTAATGGCCTGCTTTTCTCTCTCTCCCCACCCCTTATCTTCATTTATTTTTATTGTTATTCATTGGTTATGGTTCACTATTAACATATGTTGTTACATTAAACTGTATTTTGGGGCATGCCTTTATTATTGTTATGTATTATAATTGTTGCATATTAACATATCTTGTTGAATAACTATTTTATTGGCCTTATGCCATATCTGTTACTGGCATGCTGTTATTATACTGAGTGTTCTGTTATTTATTGCTGTGTTTCACATAATGTGCATTGTTATGTATGCGGGTTATTTCCACTGTTCGGCATGCTGTTATTACTAACAACATGTCTTGTTCATAACTAACCTATACTTATTGTTATACCTCCATCACCACAGCATGTCAAGGTAGGCCAGTTCCCAGTGATCCACCTACCCTACCTGAACTGGCCACGGTACTGGGTCCTGGCATGTCTGGGACCCAGGTCAGTGGTGCCCCCTCTGCTGCCCCTGCACCACCTGTGGCTTCAGGTGGAACCACCACAGGGAAAGGGGCCTGGTCTCCCGCTTGGGCCAGTGGTGGAGGGGTGGTAGTCCCCCCAACAGCAACTACTGGCTGTGGTGTAGAGGATCCTTCATCTGAGCAATGCACATTGCCTGCACCAGATTGAAGGCACACTGGCCAACCTGGTGGGGCAGGCTGGCCCTGGTGCCCAGTCTCCAGCACAGCCACCTTCAGGGCAGTGAAGGAACAGTGTGGACTGCCCATGTGTGGGGGACGTCAGTCACATTGCTGCCAAATGGAGGCCCATGCATCTCCTATTCCACAACAATCTCCCCATTCAAGGTGTTTACCCACCTCACATGTCACACATCACCCCTGTCTGTTGTCTTGTCTTGTCTTGTCTGTCTGCTATTGCATCCTCCCCTACCCAACTGAACTCCCCACATGTACCTATGTCCCTTCCCCAACATTCTACTCTCTCCTTAACAAAAAAATATTGCCACAAACATAGCTCTCCATTTTGCACACGTGTCCACTGAATGCAACTAATGTGGCCCAATTGGCTTGGTAACACATTTATATTGTCCTCACCTCTCTCTGTCTGGGATTTGAGAGTCCAAATTCATCTCAAATTCATCTACAAAATCTGTCAAAATGCACAGCTGTTGCTGTACAAGAAATGGATAGCTATGGTTCTTTCTTACACCCTTCCTGCACATCCCTACCTGATGTTCACTATGTTTCCCCCTGCTTGCCCCCATTTCACCACTGTCCTATCACAGCCTTTTTTCTTTTCTTTATATATTTTTAGCTCGGGTTTGTGTGGAGCAATGCTTTGCTTAGTTCAGCTTAAATGAGCTTTAAAGAGCTCCAATGTCTATATGTGTCTATGATAGTGTTACTCAATGTGAAGAAAATAAACACCTCTACCAATTCTCAAACCCAGGCTCCTCTTAACTATAGCACAATGCATTAACCCACCATACCACCATATTGCACAGATTTTAGGTTACGTAGGTGTTTCCTGCAATACATACTGACTACTACCTACTTTCATTAAGCATGTAAATGATATATAACAAGAATGGGAAAATAGGACTGCACTTTGGACTTTAGTGCAATAATACACCACTGGACAGCCAAAGACATACCAATGGATGTACATGAGGCCTGCGATAGCAGGTATATGTGCCCTTTTATCAGCAACTTGTGGAAATACACCTGCTAAGGCAGCTATGGCAAAGTATGTTTACAACTGGAACTCTGGTGCAGAAATACAGCCATATAAAGCCACACACATACTCATGTATGTAGAAATGTCTTTCACAGCCTGTATAATATACATGTGTTTACAGTGTCTCAGAACCTCAGTCTGTTAAATGCCTTCCTGCAGTACATTTTTTCCACACGCAGTCTCAGGTTTGATTCCAGTGTTGTGACACACTTCAATCACATTATTGTGCAGACAGCAAGTAATGACTGTGTCTTGCAGTCTTAATTCCCACAGTTTACTGCTACTTAATTAACTGCTACCCAGTTTTGCAAAATAAAGGCCTGTAGGCAGACACAATGCACATATTCATATTGCCTAACTGTATGTTGCCTAACACTCTGTTATTCACACTGTTGCATAACAGATGTACCTTACACACATGCATTGATTGGACTGTATAGAATACCCTTACCCTGGCTCTGCCATAATGACAGCCCTGACACAGCTGCCACAGTTACACGTACAGCTTGCTGTCTAACAAAGTGTTAATAAACACCCCCTATGTGTTGTAGGCTGTAGCAGCAGCTGCAACCTGTAGCATACACAACTGTATGTAAAAGTAGCTGCTACAGACCTACCCTACCTCCCAATCCCCACAGCAAGGGATCCAGACATAGCCATATTTACTGGGGGGGGGTCAAAGACCCACGGATAAGTACATGTTCAACAGTTTGCCCTCACAAAGATAGTAGGTTGATAGAATAGCAGCAGCTGCAGTAGCATGCATATTCTGATGGGTATGAAGTGTGACACTCAAATGTCGCTCTTCCCTTACTGACATAAAGCAATAATGTTTAGCAGTGAACTGCCAGATGACCACAATGTTATGGGACACTGACCAAACATATGAGGCAAAACAGGTCTCTACAGTGGACAGTAGTTGTACCTACCCTTTGTGATGCTGTAGTCTTCACATCTGAGTAATGTCCATCTCAAACAGTAAGAAAGGGGCCAAGGCCTACATGAAGATGTTATATATATTGCACTGTGGTGGCATGCTATTGGCTACTGATACTGCAGTTCAGCTGTTTTGTCTGCAACTAGCAATTCTGAGCCACTGATTGGGCAGAGGCAATTACCTGCTAATGAGAGTTACATTCAAAAAGCAAGCAACTGGTGCTGGGGAACAGGTCTTTATGAGATTTCATTCACACAGACAGTGTATGTTACAACCTTTTCCAGAGGAAATATTCAAAAAAAGCATACTGCACTCCACCAGGTATGTAATAGATGTCTCCATATAATGGGCTGCAGATGGGAGGATGGAGGTATGGGGAATAGGGAGTACAGCAGTAGGCTTGCTGTAGATCTATGGTGTTGAGATGTCATTGATACTCTGTTGTCCTACACCTACAGGCATGACTCACACCTGTCCCTGCTTTCCAGCACATCACAGCTCTGTCCCTATCAATCCCTCCCACAATGGTTGGATTTTGTAGGAAAGCTAGTGGATTACACGTAGTAGTACATAGTGACAATAACTGAGTGTACATTCCTGTAACATCAAATGATGTACTATATGTCACCTCCTCTCATTCTGTGAATGCATCACATACATAGTTCTAATATTGTAAAAGTGTCCCTTTTGTACTCTGGCTACATCCCTGTGTCATTGACATGTGTCCCGGTTTGATTGAGAGCTATGCCTAACAAACCTGTCAACCTCCTACAGCAAGAAATTAGGACAAAGCCATAATTAATAGTGGGCCAAAGGGCCAAACCTAGTGATATATATATATATATATATATATATATATATATATATATATATATATATATACCTGTGAAATGTAAGAACGTGAGTAGACTAACAAATATTACTGTAGCATAACTGTTTTCTGAGGGGTATGATGTGTGAAATTCAGATCTGCCTGTAAATTCTGACATCAAACATCAACAATTAGCCAACCATTTTTTAGACATCCACAGTTTTGTGTGAATAGGACCATATATATTAGGTAAAAATGGTGACATTCCACAACCATCTGTATAGTTGAGAGGTATGATGCCTACAGGGGACATATACTACAGCAGGTTTGCATTGCTTTCTGCCATTGTGGCACACTGGTGTTGCTGGATTGTTCCCATATAGTTGTAATAGCACACTGCTATTTGACAGTGGCCGTATGACATATTAGGTGGAATTTGCCTGTAGGGGACACACCACAGTAGACTGCAGTGATGGGTGTGGGGACATACAGCAGAATCTGTCTCTGCACACAGGGACATAACCAAGTATGTCTACTATCTTGGTGATATCCACACATGTAGTGTATTTCTAGACTGTGGGGTATGATGTGTGAGGGACCAGTGGATAGTGCAGGCCATTATGGGAGTGCAGGATCTGTACATAGTGGATGTCCACATATCTAGTCTTGTAATATGTTCCCCTCTTGTTAGCTTTCAGGAACCATGTATCACAAGAGATATTCACCATTCATAACTGTAGAGAATGACATACTGGATGGCCTCAGGCACCACCATCACATCTTGCTCAACAGTGCTCAGCACAATCGTGAATGGTGGGCAGCATTGTGAGCAGACCTTGTGTGGGCTGTTAATCAGATTGGCCAACAGGACAGGACCTATGAGCAGGTCTGACACTGGGCCACAGATTTGGTGAATGCTGCATGGCAAAGGGCAGCTGCTGTTGCCAGGGATCATGCACCACTAGTGGAGGGCCTGTGTTGAAACAACCACTCACAGCCCAGAGGAATTCCTGGGGAACCTAAGATCAACCAACAGTTGCCAGGCATCCATCACGCCAAACATCCTGGCTGTGGGTGCCACAGCATCCACAGAAGAGGAGTGTCCAGGTAGACTTACTGTGTTCACCAGTGTAATACTATATCAGTCATTGTGGCAGGCTGTACATACCAGTACATAGGTGTCAGGTCTGTCTGCACTGGGGGTTGGGTTTTATGCACAGTTGTGCATACATGCTCAGAATGCAAGCAATATAGCCATTATCACAGTAGCTACTGTATATGTGGATATATGCACACATTACCTTGTAGCACTGCAGCATTTTCTGATGCTGACAATACCTCTCCATTACCTTTTCATAGGTCCATCAGGTGTAACTGAAGCCCATGGTCCTGTACCTGGTAAGTGTGATACTGTTGATTTACAGATTATATATACCCTAAAAGAGTTAAGGTTTGCCATTTTGCCCTGTGTACAACTGTTGTGCTTAGCCAGAGAAGTCTATTTAGATGTTCCAGTCTGGAACAGTTAACTACAGTGCACAGACTGGGTAATCACAGGAGTGTATTTGTGAAAATATTAACACATTTGCACTTATAGATCTGACCAACTATGTAGCCTGCTATACATGAGGCAATTACTTCAAGATGCTTGTTCAAACACAATAGGGAGATGGTACATACCTGGGGCAGTGATACTACAACTGGCATATCGTTCTCAAGATAGATGTACTGGGTGTTATGTGTAGTTCTATTATGTACACTGTCATATTGCATACCTGATAGGTGTATTATTCTGGCAGCATTAACTGGATGTACTGAAGTGCATGTTATAAAGAGCCTAACTTGTCAGCGTATGTTGTCAGTTTGTCTGTTGTGGATGGGAGCAAACATGAGTTGTGGCATGTGTAATGCAGTTGTGGATCCTCATCTCTATTCATCAATGTGGATTAGTGTAGGTAGTAATGTACTGCTTTTGTCTTGCTTCTCACAGGTGAAAGAGGGGGGTTGGTTCCTGTCCCTTTCACAGCCTGATGTCAGTGTCTCATCAGACTCCAATGATGATGGTGGCCATAGTGAGGCACAGGTGGGGTTGTCGGGGGCTAATTCTGTACCACAAGTTGACATTCATCTTCTGCCCCCATTGTCCCTGCAAAAAGTCAGTATGCCCACACATACCCAGTCCCCAGAGGCCACAGATATTGGACAGTCAGAGGGTAACAGCATTGCACAGGACAGTGTGATAACCATGGCATCAGTGAATGTAGACACTGGTCATTGCCAGAGAGCTGGTGAGGTCCCAAACAGGCAGATTGACAGGGGTGCTTGAAGGAGGACTGCTGCTAATCTACCACCTGTCGCAGGTGTCACATCATGGGTCACTCACCATATGTTTCTGGCCATCATGGAGGTGCAGGCACATTCTGAGCACAACACCAGACAGATGCTTAGAGTTATGGATGTAGCATAGTCTGACATCCATGATTGCTTCCACCACATTGGTGACACCCTGGATCAGTGCACTGATGTAGTGGACAGATGGTGGGCTGAGACAGTGTCTGTCTTTGACCACACATTATCTGTGCTGGAACATCTGGTTGGAGATGGGCTTTGGACATGTGGATGTAAGATAGCAATACCATCTGGTGAGAATACCCGTGCCCATGCACACTCATGCTCTTGTAATGGCAGTATCTGCAGTGTTACAGAGGGAAGCATGCTGTCCACATCATGCTGTGGCAGGCCATGGACAAGTGGTCCTGGGCAGTGCCATGGGGGACATGGGCCCAGCAGACAGACTCATCATCAGGTACTAGCACAGCATCTGACCTTGGGCATGGTGGTAACAGTGCTACTCCTGATGAAGCCAGTTCCTGTGTTCATGGCCAGAGACAGTGAACTGTCCACTCTACCATGTACAGTCCACAGCTGTTCACCATACACATGTGTAGGGCTAGCACTGGACTTGACTGTACACACACACACACACACACACACACACACACACACACACACACACACACACACACACACTCCAACACCACTGTCACATGCAGGTCACCAACAGATACACATGGAATCTTTCCATGGCCCATCTAACCAAGAACCCTTCCTGACTCACATACATGCTGTCAACTGTTTGGCACAGCCTAGGCCCCTTGCTCCCCCACACCACACCCTGTGCATGTGATAATACATGTGCCACATCCCTGCCATCTGTGTCATTGATGCAGGGACCTGCAGATATGTGTATGATGCATATGGTGACTATACTACTTTACATGTGTTTGTGTAGTGCAGTAGTGTTATGCCACAACAGTTTTTGTGGGCACGACAGATACTGTATACTGGCAGATATCATGACTACACATCAAGCCTTGTATATATTTGCTGCCTGGTGGTCCACTGGTGTTAGTGTGACAGAAAGACAGGTATGTCACAGACCTGTGTATGTTTTAGTACCAGGAGTCTGAGTGGTTAAATTATGGACACATGGTGGCAATACAGTGGCACAGGATGGCAAGGCGGCACAGCAGAAATATGACATCAGCAAGGTATGTCAGTATACATTCATGGTTCCCTAGGTGCATATGTGTATAACAGCGTGTCATGGACAATGGGAACAGTCAGCGTTATCATACATTCATACCCTGTGACAAGGTCTGCTACCCTTGATATGTGTCACCTGGGTATTCTGCATGTACAAATCTAGATGGTGGTGGACATCAATTATGCTTATGTAGATGAGGGCAATTTCCATAGCACAGAGATAAGCCAGACAGGCATGTCAGTAGTGCTGCAAGGGTATATATGTAAATACACACACACACACACACACACACACACACACACACACACACACACACACACACACACACACACACACACACACACAGAAGTTGGATGATGTGAGATTAGAACCCCTACCTATCTACTATTATACACTACAGCATGCAGTACTTATCCCATGTACCACAGAGTTTATCTGTTATTAGATTGTCAGCCAGTGCTCTTAAAGTAGCTGATATCAGCAGGTCTTATAGAGGAGGGAATTTAGAGACCAGCAGCCAGTAACAGGGCCATAATATGTATGCCATTGCATGCATTGCATGGAGTACCATTGTGTTCAGTCCTAGGTCCTCTCCTGTTTGGTATCTACTTCTCCAAAGTACAGGCTAACACAGAAGGTCTTTGGCTACCAAAGTTCACAGATGACTGCAAACTAGGAGCTATAATCGAAACTCCTAACGATGTGGACATCCTACAAAAGGGCCTCACTGAGACAGATGCCTGGTGTCAAAGTCATGGCCTCAAGCTCAATGCCAAAAAGTGCATTGTCATCCCCTTTGGTAAAATCTCTGTACCCATGAACTACAACATAGGCAGTAGTATACATAACACCAAAGGTGTGATAACAGACCTTGAGACACCGGTTGACAGTAATCTCTCCTTTGATAATCACATCACCACAGTAGTCAGGAAATCCTTCTACATGGCACACCTCATCACAAAAGGTTTCTCATCCAGAAAAAAAGAGGTCATTGTTCCCCTCTACTCATCACTCATTTGACCCATTATAGAGTACAACACCCCTTTTGGTATGTACCTCAGAAGACATCTACAACAACTGGAAAGGCCACAGAAATATCTCACAAAGAGGATTACCAGCCTCAAACAGATGCCCTACATAGACCGTCTCAAAAAACTCCAGCTTTACTCCATCACATATCGCTTACTCAGAGGTGATCTCTGCCTAACATACAAAGCTATGTCAAACCCAGAGCTGTTGGACATGCTCCACTTAAAAGAAATCCCAATCCCTCCGAGCCACACTGTCTAGGGACCTAAACCTTGTCACTACAATAAACTATGTCCTCTCCTGTTTGGTATAGATTCCTGTCCTAGTGACTTCCCATACTCTAGAATAAACTACCTATCTTTATCAAACAAAGCTCCTCATTAGCACTCTTCAAGAAAAATCTTGATGATTGGATGGGAAATAGGAAATTCACCCCAGGGATCACTTCTGTGGCTCTGCTCAACAGTGGCACATGAAAATAATTTTCTTGGGTGGCAAAAGCCAGGGTACCTTTTTGGCTGGGCTTGTATAGGCCCTAGGACTGATAGCCTACTACCTACCTATGAACCTATGAGATAGCCCATGTGGCTATGTCCATAGTGCTGTGAGAGGATATATAGCTACACACACACACACACACACACACACACACACACACACACACACACACACACACACTTGGATGATGTGAGATTAGAAGTCCTGCCTATCTAGTACTACACACTACAGCTCACAGTACTTATCACACATGCCATTGGTTATACCTCTTGTATATGTTTATGCAGGCAGAGTACTTGTGGACTACACAAATTGGCCTTGTGTTAGAAAGCATGTGTGGCCTGCAGAGTGATACTGCTTAGCAATGTTATTGTATCTAGTGTCCTAGGGGTGGGATACCTGGAAATATCCCTGCTATGTGTGTACACTTACCAGTACTCCAGCTTGGGATTATGTGTGCTGTAGGCCATTGGCTGCTGCACCTGTTACCACAGAATTCCACTTCACTGATATTGTCCAAGACATTCCCCGACTGTTTGCTGCCTTAATATGTGACTCATACCTCACAACTGTACAAGGCTTCACAGACTGTCCAGAATTTTGCCTCATATGTTTGGTCCATTTTACATAAATTGTATTTTTCTGGCAAATCAGTGGCAAATCAGTGCAGACTGAAGTAAATAAATAATGACAGACATTTGAGTTTCAGACGCCATACACATCAGGTTATTCATACTAATGCAAAACCTGTTATTATATCAACATTCTATGTTTGTAAGAGCTAATATTTAAAACCTCTCCCTATTTGTGGGCCTTGGTCCCACTTTTATTCATGGCTTTGGCCAGATGTCCTGCTCTAAGAGGTTGAGGGGTATGATGTGACTGGAGTACATGATGTAACTCCACAGACAGGGTGACAATATGTGTAGCTCTCCTTGTACATATTTTTGCAGAATGCCAAGCATTTCACCCCATATGTCTGCTCTGTTCCTCATACATTTGTGGTTTTCCGGTACTATACTGTAAACAGCAGTCACTGACTTGTAAGTGCTGACACATTTTAGTGATGGCCTTTACATACTGCAGCTAATCTGACCTGTTGCAGCTTGCTGTTATACAAGCCACCTGCTAGGTTACTCAGAGCGTGTATAATGTTGGTCTGTAGATATGGTCCTTTGCCCCCCCATTCACTCTAGCTTTCTTCGGCTTTGTTGCAGTAACAGATTGAGGGATTATGACAGTCTGTGGGAATACCACCATATGAGTACCTCACATGCAAAAGATACTGGATGCTGCCAGATTTGAACCATCAACACCATCATCTATGCTACTGTCCCTGGTCCAGTGAGACACACCAGCAACCAGACAGATAGGTTTCATTCCTCACACTATCAACAACATACAGGAATTGTCTGGTCTGCTGATATATAATTGCACACTTACTGTTACAGCAGTTGTATAGGAACACTGATATGTTTGGGTTGGGGGATGACCAGCCCATGCTCTGGTGGCACAGACAGCCATGTGACTGTCCTGTGACCCCACTGTTTGGCATCTCCCTTGAATAATGTCATGGAGTTTCTAGGCCTGTGGCCTAGTGGATATCATGCTGCACATACTAGTGAATAATAGAGTACTTGTTCTCCCAAGTGGCTGTTAGATCTGTACAAGTAGCCCAGTAGTCCACTGTCCCACTATAGATCTCAGCAAGTAGCCTAGTGCACACTATATATTGTCCACTATATTACCTTGCATACATGCGGCAGGTCCATACATATGCTACCATATTGTAATATCCTTTACAAGTGGTGTATAGGAGAGTGACTTACCTTGCGAATGCAGCAGTTGACAGACCTGTATGTTGGGGCTAACTCTGTCTGATGCACACAGTTCACAGTCAATACATGGTGATGTACCAGTTGTGTGGGGTGGCTGGCATAATTTTTACTAATATGTATGCAAGTCAGGGTAATGTGTTAGTCCCCAGGGCCCTAGGTTGTCAGTGCATGTGCTATGTGTTGTCGTTTGGCTAAGGCCAGGGCATATTGGGCATGCCTATGTCTGCCTAAAGGGGCAGCCTCGGGGGATTCCTCCTCTGAGTCACCCTAAGGATGCAGCTGTGGTGACCTAGACACTGGTAGGGAGCTGTGTATCCCTTCCCTTTGCTGATTCTGCTGCAGCTGTTTCCACAGGATCATATTGTGTAACATGGCACATACTGTGAACATCTGTACACATGTGGCTAGAGAGTACTGCAGGGCTGCACCAGATATATTGAGGCACCAGAACCATGACTTCAACAGCCCAAACACACACTCTATGATGTTTCTAGTTTGTGCATGTGCCTCATTATGGCATTCCTCCATGGGTGGGTGTGCATTTCTGATGGGTGTCATCATCCATGGTTCCAATGTGTAGCCAGCATCCCCCAATAAATGGACATGTGGGATGTCCTCCCTAGCAAACATCTGGTACAGCTGTGGTGCATGCCAGATATGGGAGATGTGATAACTGCTAGGGCTTCCAGCACACACATTCAGGATAATGTCATGGGCACTGCACATGACCTAGCAGTTGATGGAGTGCTAGCCCTTGCGGTTGATGTAGCTTCTACCGTCCTCTCCAGGTGGTGTCTTGATGCATACATGAGTACAACCTATGGCACCCAGTACCTCAGGGTAGTGTGTTACATGGTAGAAGAGTTGCATACTGCTGTCCCTCTCCTCAGGGGTGTAGGTAGCATGGCATCCACGAACTGGTGGATACCCTGGCCTGGAAGCAGATGCCAGTTTGATACCCATCATTTCCCCAGTTGGTCTTTGGAAAGTAGCTAGTATACTGAAGGCTACACAAACCTTTGTTTCCACTGGAATGGGTTCCTCTCTGTTACCTCTGGGTCTGAGTTGAGGTTGGCAGAGATCAGTGAGTGATTGTAGTATGTCCCTGTCCAGCCTGTAGTGCTCTACAATCTCCAGCTCATGTAACTCCTGGTAGGTTACCCTGGGCCTAAACACTCTTCTCCTTCTCAGTCTAGGTCTATATTCAGCATCAGCAGCAAATGCATTGACCTCAGCATCTAGCACTTACATATGTAGCAGAACTGCAGCAGCCCCTAGCATTCTCTCAGTTAAAATTCCCAAGTCTGTACTGCAGTTGTGCAGAGTATAGGAGAAAAATCAGATTGTAGGATGTATGCCCACTTTATAGTGCTCTGCTGTTGGTGTAGCCTGTGTGATTGGCTACCTATGATGCATTCCTCCTTTCAAGTATATCATTAAGGGGGTTTAATGGCCCTAGTTTAAATGAAACAGGGCTCATCATTAATATATCATTGGCTTTCTCAGCCAATTTTTTTTTTGACAGCCTTCCTTGCGGAGCAATGCGGAGCACCACACAAACCCGTGCTGCAAAGATAAACAGAGCTTTGCAGTCCATAGACGCATCCCCATGGAAGGTCACGCTCAGCTCAGTGTTCACCTTGCAAACACCCACAAACACAATGAAACAGGCACCTCAGCAGTAAACACATCTTAGCAGTCAATGTACACACACCCCCTGCTCAGCTCAGTGGTATGCCATGCAAACAGGCAGTGCTGAGCTCCAATGAGCTTACAAGCCCTCGGACAGACCCCCCTTTGATGTCAGCTGTCTCCTCTGTGGATGCAAACATGTTTCTGTGCCTACATGGATGAGATCTGTGGACACAGATACCCATTTCTGCTAATCAGTAACCCCAGCTCATTTGCATACAGATCCGTGCACAGAACATGGAAACTACATGGTTCTAGGCCCTGCCTCCTTAGCAACCACAGCTGTGTAACATTGTACATACTCCACACAGGGTCCTATAATGCATTACTGCTACATACTCACAAATTCTGTATTTTACACTCTTTTTATATATATTTTTTTTCCATAAAGGCATGTTTGCACACTGCTGCACACAATGCAAACATACCTAGGGCATTAAAAAAAAAAATTGATTTACATTATTTTCCATATGGCTTTGGACACACAGTGGATACTTTTGCACATATCTGTGTCCACTATGCTATTTCTGACACTCTAAGTACACTTTTACAGCCCCTGGTGTCATTTTTACATTCTATACACTGAATTTTTCCATATACATTATTGACACCAACTCGAGGTCTGCAGGACTGCCTATCTGCTTATGAGATGATTTGTATGCCACGGACACTTCTGTGTTCATACACTTGTGCACACCCATCCACTCCATTTACTGGAGTGCACATCTGCTTCCTTCCATGTAAGCACCATGCCACTATGCCTACACAAAAATAAGTCTGTGTAGGTTTTATTGAATTCCCCCAATGTCTTTCTATGTGTCCTTTTGCTGGCTTGTTAACATGGTCATTGGGCTAATCTGATGATCTGATGAACTTCCAATCAAAAAATATAATTACAACCATAAGAGGGTCCTTTTGATGATTCAAATTAAAAATATATAGAGAAGACAATACATGTATAATTAAAAATAACTTTTCTGATTATGGACATTTAATCTATACTTTCTTACCATCTAATTAAAATTCATTACTCAGCAGATAACCTTAAAAGTATTGTTTCATTGATAACTGCTACTTTGAGCATGTTAAGAACATGCATGTATAGCTGCACTTAATGACTCCATCATATATGTAATGCAATAATACTGGAAACATACAATGTATATTTATTGGATGCCACTTGTTTAAAACATACAGATACTCTTATTTTAAAACTATATAGTAGACATATCTAGTACTCTCCGCATATTCTTTCATTTTAATTTTCTTGCTGGTGTAATGTATTCTAATGGTATGTTTATTACAAATATTTTAAAGAGTGAAAGATAGACGTTTTGTTCCAAACTGAGTTTTTAAAAGTATCTCTGCAGGACAGTGTGAGGAGTAGGTTTATAACTTCTAAAGAAATATGGATAAACTGTTTCTAAAGTATTACTTTTGTAAATTCTGTTTTTGTTGCTTTCCCATAATCTTTCAACTGGACCATTGGCTTTTTTTCAGAGGCAATATTTTTTTTATGTCTGAAGCTATCAGGCAAAGTGAGAGTATTGCTGTCCATTTAACAGCAGATCATTACCACTCCTCACAGATTGTGGTATGACAAATAAAAAGAATATTCTGTCCATTATTGCTTATAACATATTAATATATAAAGAAGTCATTGGCTCAGTCACAGGATATCTACAATAACACCACCCATTTGTTAGCCAGGTAGGCCCACTGCACTTATAATCCATTTTTGGGACAATTCAGGAGCAATATCTAGTTAAGTGACTTGCTCGAGGTCAGACAGTAGGCAAATGAGGGCTGAAAGAATCAAACATTGTACCTCCAGAACTACAACTCACAGCATTAACCTCTACACTAACTGCTACATCCTCAGTGATATCCAGAATATTCATTCAGCAGTACACAGTGGATCATAGAACTTAATAACGAGCGTTGTCCATGTTTCTCAGGCAATGTTCACAGCTGAACTGTCAATTCAGTCTTCCCTTGCATAGCAGCCTCACAAGTTACACAGTTTTGAATCATATAGTTTATGCATACTCCATAGTAGTAGAACACCTGCTCTCTGTCTGTAAAGTGTTTGTTGTAATTATTTATTTATGGGTTTCATGTGCCGTCCTCAGAGCCCTTGCCTATAAAGAACCAAAACAAGATCTTCAAGGGAAAACAAACCTGCCTGGTGGACAACTGCCATTAATAGGTTATACAGCAGGAGAAAGCAATTGCTGTCTAAGAATAGGAAGGAACGGTCTCAGAACTGGAAACACTCCCTTCTCAACTTAAGCAAATAAGATTCCTAGTGAAGTCCTCCAAAGCTAACTATGAATCCAAATTAGCTTCCCTAACTAAGGATAACTGCAAGGCATTCTTTAGTTACATCTGTAACCTTAAAGGTAAGGCCCAGATTTGTGCTGAACTCGTAGTTAATAGTACTACATATATAGATCCTGTGGATATAGCAAACCTGCTGGCTGACAGGTTCAGTGAAAACTTCACTCCCCTGTTCCTGCCACATATACCCCAAAGCATCTCTAAAACCTGTACCCCACCTAGTATCTCTGAGGAGCAAGTCTTAAATGTCCTCTCTGAAACCATAAACAAAGTCTGGGTTAAGACAGGAATTAACATCATCAGTGAGCATGCTTTTCAATCACAGCCTAAGAAATGGCTTCATACCAGCAGAATGGAAAACAGCTACCATCATCCCTTTGCATAAAGTGGGTGCATCCATGGACCCTAGGAATGATAGACCTATTAACCTGACCAGCATTATCTGCAAGGCCATGGAATGAATCATCCTGGACCTTATTAACAAAGATATAGGAAATCTCCAAATGCTTGACCCCACCCAGTTTGGCTTTATCAAGGGGAGATCAAGCCTGTTAAACTTGGTGGACTTCTTTGAGACAGTCACCAAAGCCCTAGATGAGGGCAAATCTGTGCATATGGCCTACCAAGACTTAGTCAAGGCCTTTGACACAATCCCCCACTCAGTTATTGATAAACTCACCCAGCTGGGTATAAACCCTTAAAGTGTCAGGTGGGTTGCTAACTGGCTTACTGATAGGACTCATACGGTCAAAATAGGGCACTTCACCTCCTCCAGCAGACCTGTAACCAGTGGTATTTCAGAGGGATTGGTTCGGGAACCCCTGCTGTCCAGAATCTACTTCTCAGAAGTACAGGCTAAACCTAAAGTACTGTGGCTGACAAAGTTTGCTGATGACTGCAGACTGGGAGCAATCACTAAAAACCCTAGCGATGTCAACATCCTGCAAGAAGGTGTTACACAAACTAATGACTGATGCCAAAGTCATGGTCTTAAACTTAAAACAAAAAAATGCATTATAATCCCCTTCGGCAAGAGTGATGATGTTCCTACAAACTATTACATCAATAGCAATATCTCAAGCACACAGTCAGTGGTGAAAGATCTGGGCACACAGGTTGACAGCAGCCTTAACTTTGATCATCCTGTCTCCAAGGGCATTTTATATTGCTCATCTCATAAGTAAGAACATTGCCTCTAGAAAAAAAGAGATTATAGCCCTCCTGCAATCTTCCCTCATCAGGCCAATAATAGAGTACAACGCTCCCTTTGGGATGTTACTTTCCAAACACCTACATTAATTGGAGAGACCACAGAGGTTCCTTACAAAGAAAATTCAGGGTCTTCAAGATTTGTCTTATGTGGACAGAGTGAAATCATTGTCATTTTATTCTGTGTCATTCAGACTGCTCAGAGGTGACCTGTGCCTTGCATTTAGAGCAATCTCTGACTCAACTTTAATGGAAATGCTGCACATTCACAAGTCAAATGGCACACAGGTCACTCACTCAAAGGACCTTAACCTGTTATGTGATATCAACAGAATTTGCTGGAGAGACAGATTTGTTTCACAGTTTACCCCACAAGCTAACTATTCATGTTAAACAAAGCTCCTTGCTGGCCCTATTTAAGGGCAGTTTGGATGATTGCATGGGTAACTGGAAATTCACCCCGAGGGGTCCACCTGTGTCCCTTTTGGACATGGGCAATAGGTGCTGATTTTAGTGCCTACTTGAACCAGTCACCCTTGGGAACACGGGTTGAAGTTGGCTAGGCTTTTACAGGCCCTGAGGCCATTAGCCTAGTAACCTCCCATGATCTTATGATCCTATGATTGCTAACAAGTTTCTGTCAAAATGAAATTCTCATCATTAGACATAGTGACTTCTTCATTACAGCTAGAATACTTCTTAAGAATATACATTTTGTGTGAATCACCTTTTAGTTTATGTCTCAAATTTCTATGATGCAGAGGTTTAACTTGCTAAAATAATTGGATATTTTGTTTCTTTCTGTGTTTTTTTCTATAGTAAGAGTTTTGAAAACTAATTTACAGGAATTGAAATAAAGGTATTTTTCATGTATCGTAACATCTGGTAGTCAGTACTTGATCATTCTGTGTGATACTGCAACAGACAACTTGGCATAAAGCCTTTTACATTTGTTCTCCATTTTTGTACAAAATGACATAATCATTAAGTTGGAAACTTAGTGACCATCTATATTCTCAAATATGGTTTAAGTTTACAGCTGTTTAAAATATACAAATATTTATTGAACAAAATAAATGTAACAAACAATATTTATTGATCAACACAAATGCAACTATAACATAGAATAAATACTAATTGTTGAAAACAACTAACATTAAATCAACCTAACCTTTAAAAAAACTGGCAACATAATATTGTTATCATCCAGTGCTGTTGCAATTTACATTTTAATTGACATTATGGTTTTCTTCACTGGCTTGTTCCCTTCTAACACTTAATTAGACTACTGTGCGATGAAGCCTGATATCTACATTCTCCTTTGCTTCAGTCTTTTGTCACTGTCCCTTAAAAGAAGTGATATGAACATTAAGAACTAAGAGTCCCAATGTTTTTTGTTGAGATAATTCACTTCTCTACAGACTGCTTTTTGCATAGTGTCAAGTGTTTGAATCCAAAACTATGTCAAATAATTATCTAATGTTTTTATATTCCATTTATGTGTGTAAATTTTGGCTACATATATTAATCCACTATTATCCTGATTATGTAGTAATCATGTATTTGTTTTTCTACCCCTTCTTGGTTCACATTGGAAACATTTTATTGTACAGAGCATGACAGATTAATCATGAGAAAAAAAAAACAGAGTAACACAGTAACAGTAACAAAGATATTCAGCGATGGAGCATTTCTCTCTCATCCTGTTCCCATTTCTTTCTCTGTCTCTGTTCCCTCTTCTGTCTCATCACTTTTTACTCTTGCTGTTTTTTAACCTATTGCCTTGCAGCAATAAGATGATATAATGACTTCAAATGCACACTATCGTACAATTGTAGTGTGACAGTCCCTACTCCGGCTCAGTAATTAAGGAGGCTCAATCTTCACCATTGAATGTACACTATCTTATAATTGTAGTATGACAGTCCCTACTCCGGGTCAGTAATCAAGGAGGCTCAATCCTCACCATTGAATGTACACTATCTTATAATTGTAGTATGACAGTCCCTACTCCGGGTCAGTAATCAAGGAGGCTCAATCTTCACCATTGAATGTACACTATCTTATAATTGTAGTATGACAGTCCCTACTCCGGGTCAGTAATCAAGGATCCTCAATCCTCACCACTGACTCCAGTGAGGAATGGCCACTGGAAACAAAAATGGATACACACAGTATTTTCAGAAGCAGCTCTCTGTACCAAGTATAATTTCCCTTAAGAGCGCATAGGGAGCATACTCCAGACCTGAGGATAGACTCTCTGTCTCTTTCCAGGCCCCAAACAAGACTCCACACTGACCACTTTGGAGCTCTGTGTGTCCGTGTTCCAAGTAGCTGACACACCCACTTGGATATTTGATTTTCACACACACACACACACACACACACACACACACACACACACACACACACACACACACACCTGGGAAAGGCTGGCACAGTTTTACCAGCTGTTCTCCCTCTGCCAGACTACAAGGTAATTACCCCGTCCCCAGTCAGCTACAAATATGTTCTGTCTTACAGTTTTGGTAAGATTGTGCCAGTGGGTGTGTGATTAATACCCAGTTTTGTGGCTTGTGGACTTACATAGGTAGCTGATTAACTTCAGGAAAGGACAATATTATGTGAGTACACTGGCAAGACAAATACAACATTGCATTATGTTATTTCTATCCAGTTTTATGTCAAACAAATTTGAACACATTGGGGATTTAATGCCAGTCAGATAGGTGTTCTGCGATTATTGTGGTTAGAGTGCTCCTGTGGCACATGCAGTTAATACTCTCTTATACAGCATATTTATGCGGGTGCCTATTATTTTAGCAAATGCAATGAATTGCGAACGCTGTTTAGTCAAATGTCATTAAGCGAAATGGGAAAATACCAAAAGCACGAAACAGTGATTTTTTTTTCCTAGGGAAAAATCACTGGCCTGTTTTTGGGACTTTGCCATTTCCTTCACTGTGGTGCGATCTTGGAGTTTGTATATTTAAGTAGGGGGGTGTGGGGAGCGAAGCCCCCCCCCCAATTTATTTATTTTTTTGTACAGATCAGCGATTTTTTTCCCTGGGAAAAAAATTGCTGATCTGTGTGTTCGACATTTTGGGTTTTCAGGGATTGTGGGTCGATTATATAGTGTTCACAATTCATTGTGTTCGCTTGTATAATATAGACCCTATTTATGCAGATACACAGTGGTTTGAATCTGTGACTGTATGTGTGCAAACAATGTGGATGGGCAAGAGTGGCTTAACCAAACAACAGTGATACTGGACTGTTCATGGCTGTGTGAACAATAACATAGGTACAGCCTTTTAATCCCTTATAAATATTTGTATTAGATAAATTCACACCAGCAACACTTTCTTACTTACAGCTTAAAGTGTATTATTTGTGACAACCTCAATCATTGTCTCCTGTGGCCGACACAGTTAATACACAGCTCTGTAGAGTGTGTAGCATGATTGACAGGAGTTTGAATGTGGTAAGATCTTGCTGTCAGATAATTGATACAGACAGGACTGGCTTGGGCAAAGAATGTTGATATGTTACAGTAAAAGAGCCACTTTTTGTAGGTCTCACATTCCATGTTAGGGGGACCACACCCATTACAATAGGATACTGATTATTCCCTTCAAATACATTCTTCATTACACATCAGCTATGCCTCTTTTTTTGGCATTAATGGTTGATACACCTCTCTCTGAAATCTGACCATGGCAAGATGTAAATGCTGAGTGTGCCAGTGTATGCTCACAGGCATTACTTATTTCCCCAATAATAATGATCAGTATAGCATGACTTCATACAAACATTTATGTATAAATGTAATTTTTTTCATACTGTAGGACTTTATAAGGGGTCTATATTATATGTTCGAAATTTGAAAACTTTGAACATTAAATAATCAAATTTAAATGTTCAAAGTTTCAAACATTGAACATATAATAAAAAAATTAAAAAAAAAAAGGAACTTACCTGAGTAGTGTAGGCAGGGGGCAATACTCCCTACACCCCCCACACCCCACGCTCTTTAAATATACCAACTCTGAGACCGCACTATAGTGCGGTAAAGGGAAGATTTCCCTTAGTGCACTGTAGTGTGGTCTCGGAGTTGGTATATTTAAAGAGCGGGGTGTGTGGGGGTGCAGAGGGGGCTTGCACCTCTACCTACAGCCGTTAGTCCGTTAGTTTGTTTTTTTTTTTTTTAACATATGTTCGAAGTTTTATAACTTCGAACATTTAAATTTGATATTTTAATGTTCAAAGTTATAAAACTCTGAACATATGATATAGACCCCTTTATAAGAGATGAGGGCCTATACATCATTTCTTAATGCTTGTCATGCTACAAAATCATCACAAAGTGTGAGTGGGCCTGTGTTATGATACTTTCTGGTGTTTTTGTGTTGGGCAGTTAATGTTATTGTAGTTTTTGCTGTACTTCCTTCGGAGCAAAGCCAGTATGCTGATTTAGTAGATGCGCTGTTTAGCACAAATTAAGTAAATAGTAAGTAATTAATATTGTTTGTTCATCGTTGTCAAAATGTAACAGAATTAGTCTAAGGATGGTTGGCTTTGCTAGCATCCACTCAGTGGAGTTATTGACATATGGTAGAGGATAACATTTGTTACAGGCCAGTATACAATTGGTGTATGTGCATTGTAAATCTTCAACAGGTCACTTAGAAATACATGTTAATGTTTCACCTAGGTGTGATGTATGTTACTGTAGTCTCATACAAGTCTTAGTAATGTTTTTAACAAGGCTTACTACAGGGCTAGATATCAGTTACAATATATTGCATTCACATGTGTTCTTTCACACATTTATTTATGTCAGCATGTATTGTATGGCACTCGTACCAGGATAGACACACTTCATATCGTTGATTACAATAGCACAGATATATCATTCTCAGATAATTGCAAACTGTCATTTGCTACATTTGCTCTGTAGCTGATGTAATAACAGCATAATGCTGGCATGGAATCTTACTTTACCCAAATCCTATCTGAACTACCTATTCATTTGTGTTATATGCATAAATACATCTTATGCATATTGATATAGATCAAGACATTCAGTGACGCACAATACATTTGTAAGGGGCTGACTATACTTGAGATGTAACTTGATTAATGAGAATGTTCACATATGCCACATGTACATGTCTCATTTTGCATGTACGTTTGTCACTTCTGCTAAAGTTAGACAACTGTTAATATGTATATCAGATCATTACTCTCTTTATATCTTGGCCAATGTGACATATCTATTGTGCATGTGCCATGTCCTGTATTTTCCTATGTACATACACATCTTGCATGAACAGTCCCAAGCTTACTAAAATTCATAACATGCAGTCTGCTGAAAAACTTACTTTTTTCATCACTTTATTACTATAATTAAAATGATTGCCCATGTGTCCATGATTCTTGTCCTTATCCCACATTGTCACAGGTGTGTACACTGACATAAACTGCAGTGATGTTTCCTTCGTACACATAAAGCAATAAAATTTTCAACAATTATTTATGCATGTTATCTCATCAGTCATGTTGTTGTTTGTCTTTCGGCTTTTTCCCTGTAAGGGGTCGCCACAGCGGAACTCTGGTCCGCTAATGATTGGCAGTAGATTTTTACGAAACACCAAGATGCCAGCTCGACACACAACCTTCAACGAAGGCACGCCCATATACGCACGCATGTCTTTCGAACGCTACCCAACTGCGGGGAGGACATGCAGACTCCACACAGAAGGCACTTCCAAGCCAAGCATCGAACGGGAGAACCTCTTGTTGTGAGGTAACAATGCTACCGCTGTACCACTGCAGCAATATCAGCCATGTGAATATTATTAATAACCTTTGCTCAATTCCCCATTATACATTACAAGTGACAGAGTATTTCCAAACACCTGCCACACAGGTGCAGCAAGAAATTCTCAATGCAATCATGTGAGAAATGCAAATATTACTGAGCATACCATAGAAAAAAATATAATAGCAAATGTACATTTAAGTTTTATAACTGTACATATTAATGTTTATACTTTATAGTAATATACAACAAATGCATGGCTAATACATGTTTAAATACCCTTTGTATGGTTACAACTGAGAACAAGTGGCAAAAGAATACCCCTTTCTGAAGGGCATAGAACAACAGCAGTAAATGTGTATTTATTTATTTATTTTTTTACATAACAGATTGGGAATAAAGCATACTGCTAGTTATAACTCATAACTTTCAGGATGCATATTTGATGTGAAATAACTGCAGTATGTACAAATACTCCCTAGTGTATATACTGTCCTTTCTGTTATTTCTACTCAGCAGTTTAAAATAATTTTATCCTATTTACTCCCCCTTGTTATACTGTTGCTTTGTGTCCCTCTCACTTCTTTTGTCAGCATTACATTTTTATTTATGTACGTGTGTTGCTAAGTGAACAGGATTACTTGTATAATCAAAAACTATTTAATTGCTGCTTTTTGTGTACTAATCTAATTATTTCGAAGTGCACTTTCCAGGATTAGCTTCTGCTGCCTTTTAATAATGGGATTCAAGTTGCCTTTGCCTTGTATTGTGCTGTCCAAGCATGTTTGTTTACTGGGTTTACATGTATACACAACCTTTTGTTTATATTGTGTTCTCAAGCCTGTGCACACCTGTACATGGCTACTATCAGGTGTTCTGGCCATGAACAGGTGCTGCTGAACATGTAGGTTTGCTTAGCAGCTTGCATATTCAATTAGCACTGATGCACATTGCTCTAACATGAACGGAGCATCTAGGCTTAATGCAATGTGTACAAACATGTTAATGAATCCTTAGGCCAATCCCATCCCACGCATGGTAAGTAGTACTTAACTAAGTACGGACTGTTTATGAATATTCCCCATTTACATAACAATTGCTAACCATAAAATTAGTATGTCACCAGCTCACTAGCAACATACTTAATTTCTGGCAACAAATTAGTAAACTGCTTGATGTACACTCTGTCCTGTTTTTCCAATTATTTTTTCTAATATTCATTGAGTATACAGTGCAAAATGCATTGTATGCAACAGGGTGCAAACATTTGTAATGTAGCAAAAATACCTATCTGTATTTAGCAAAATCTCTTACAATTGTATTTCCTGCCTATATTACTCTAGTAGTTGATTAATTGTGCTTCCCCTGCTTTTGATGTACTCCACAAATGCCAAGAAGACCGCAGCAAATAAGTCCAATGGCAGTTCTCCAAATTTTCCTGTCATCGCTTTTTCAAATTAAAGTAAATTTTTTATCCACCTTGTTACCAGCACTACTCAAGTCCTTGCAAAAAGGAATGCACTTTTGTCAACAGTGTACATTCTTCTCACAAATCACATCATCAAAGTAAACACCTTGATGATGAGATTGCCAGAAGTATTACACCTTGTGTGCTTCAAGCATGTGGAAAGGACAACTCCAGAGACTCAGAAGCACAACAGACATGTTCACAGAGTGCCTACTGCTGTACACCTTGTTTGTACAATGAGGCCCGGAACTCACTAACAATTAAAGTGGGAAAAATCAGTGCGAGGCATGAAACTTAATAAATATCCCACTTGTGGCTGCAGCAGGGTCTGCAGTAAGAGCACACACCTCTGAGTTATGGCCACAGGAAAAGGTGAAGAAAAGCAATGACTAATTGTTGTGTTCCTGCCTCAAAGTGGCTCAACATAATCATGTAAGCACAGAAGCAGCAAGGAAAGTCATACAGAAGTCTTACATCATTATTACAGTGGCATGCTCATGTAAATTAAAGGATGAAAATGGGATTATGGGAAAGTAATGAAAAAGGGGGTACGGAAGCAGAGACTGGACATAAAATGAAAATCTAAAGAATGAGTAGGGTGGGGTGAGGAAAGTGTGGTGAAATATTTTGGGAGTCAGGAGCCCATTTTCTATATATAAACTAAGGGAAGTAAGAGAAAGGTAAGAAGGTTAAAGTAGGTTAACGTAGGTAGCAGGAGCAAACAATAAAACATAGAAAACAGATAAGAATAACAGGGGAAGTGATGACACAATGAAAGAGGTAGCGGACACTAGAGGAGACATTAATTGAACAGAGAGAAGACAATGGTGTTTGGTAGGATTAGATGACAAACAAGGGCAGACATAGGATCAAAAGGAGAGTGACACTATGATGAGGGATAGGATGGGATTGTGCAGCTGACATCCCTGCAGGCTGTGACCCAGTGGCAGCATAAACATCACTCTGAACACACTCACAGTTGGGCCCTGACTCAGATTAAGGAGCCAATGCACGATAGGGACTTGACTCAATGAGCTGCTGGAAGAGGTTCTCAAGATGGATGATGTAGACATTGAGCAGTTGGTTAATCATATCCTTCACAGAGTTCGCTATCTACCTGTATGTCACAAAGTGGCTTTCCCCCTGCAGCTGGTATGGAGTGAGGGACAGCAGCCTTAACTTTTAGTGCAGGGTTGGATGATGTATCTCCTGCAGTTTATGTTGGAGTTGGGATGGTGACCATGGCAAGTTGGCCCTGAGATTGGGTAGAAGATGGCAGAACACATGGGGTGCTAGCAGCTCTGGCTGGAGCAATGGACACAGGTTTTGATTTTGCTACATATAACTATAAAATAAAGAGAAAAACAACACAAAAAATAAAACAAACACATGGAATAGAAAGGATAGTAAGGAAGAAGGTAGGAATGAGAAAAGTACAGATACAATGAAACAATAAATATATGTACCATATTCCAGTATCTGGATTGGACTGCAACATGTAAAACATAGCAAGTACTACCTGCTTATAAGCCATGAGCACAGCATGCAGTACAGTGACACCATTTCCATTAGGTAAAATGTAGAATTGCATTTACCTTCTGCCCATATATCCTTCAAATCCTTTGGGTGAACCATGCATGTGCAATGCTTCCTGTAAAGTACCTAGATGTGTTCATGATGCTGTGTAGAAGAAGATGCAGTTTTGGTAGTGACAGTGACATACAAATTGAGCAGTTCAGAGAGAATAATCACTTGAGGCCTTATCTGCATAATCAGTGTGCCTAGATACCCAAATTTGTGTGCTATAACTGTGAGGAAAGTAACTGAGCTTCATTACGTTACAGAAGAACTTGAACAGCTACAAGGTAATACTACTTACTACCTGATTAATAAGAAGCACTGAATAAAAGCTTGTGTATCTCATTCAAGCCAATAGAGCCTTTTTGTATGCTTCCAGTTCACAGCCATAGTGCCTTATGGTATCAGAACTTTTATGGGTCTGGCTTTATTTACTAAGTGACTTATCAACTAATATCAGGCAATATTAGAAAGTGCAAGGACTTTTTAACAAAATGACACCAACATTGCTAATCTAAAATGTATTGCAGCAGAGAAATTAATCACTGTTCATCACTTATTACTCATATTTTCATAGCTGAGACGCCTACGTGTTATTGACAGGTATATATGATATATTGCTAGTTGTTTGTTAATAATTATGAAAATAAACAGTGTTTCCATATGCACTTAATACTTAAAAATGACTTACAAATTGTTGCTTGACATCAGGTGAAACCTTAGATGTTGTTGAAGAAAAGTTTCTTTAAAATTTGGACTGTAAGTTGCATATCTGGAGAAATATTCAGCATTATTTATTCTGCTAATTATACAATTAAGCATATGTTTTCAGATTTCTGTAAATATCTCAATAAATATGCACTCATAGAGAATTTTTTTGTTGTCATATGAAAGTTTACGTCTGGTTAACTAAAATGTTCTAATATATGTCAAGGTTATACAGTTTCCAAGATATGATAAATCATTTGTGAAAGTTTAGCAAGAAAACATAATTTGGGGGTTGTGTGCATTATAATGTATTATAGTATTTATGGTCACACTAGGAGTGCACTATTATCATAGCAAAGAATACTTCTTACTGATAACATTGCAATTTGTACAGTTTTAATAGCTTTTATTGCTCACAAAATATTCATTTTTGTTTATCTTATTATTTTTAAGTTTATTTTCCAGAAAATGCTCTGAAGTGCAAGATGTGTGTAGGCTGCTAGAGGTGTGACATTCCACGTTACTTGGGTATTAATGAGTACATGGTAAGTGACAGCTATTGTTTTCAGCTTCACTCACACAAGTATAGAGTCAGTTATCTGTGTTTTACTTATGTATGTAATACATTAGTTCTGGGAGGAGTTGTATGTGTGAGAAGTGGGGGATAGTACTGCTAGAAGGCTTAAGCTATTGTGTTGAAAGAATGTTAAGCCTGTTAGGGAACACTCTCAGTAGTGAGTACTCAGAACGTGAAAAAATTCAGGCCTGCCTTATACTGCGATTTTTATGGGGAAAAAAAAACATTTCCCTGGTTTATTACTTATTACTATAGCATCTGTGCAAGTGTTTTTAACAGTGAGAGGAAACACCCATGAGCATGTGGTGCCTGGGAATCTTAGGGTTTTGGAGGGGTGGAGGAAATGCTCAGTAGCTTTATGGGACTGAAATTGTATAAAATGTCTTATTAGACATGTATGAGTATCAAATACAGCCGCTGTGTGGTATACAGTCAAGAGGAAGATAGTGTGGTAAGGGCTTACCTAGAGCAGTAATTAGCACCATGCTGATGCTGCTGATTTCCATGCCCACAGAATAATACTAATAAGGATAAGAAAAGGAAGACAGGGGGCTCACTGAGAAAGTAAAAACAACTTCTTATATGTAGAGAAAGAGGTGTGCTACTCCTGACCATCAGTGTCCATGGCCAACAGCTCTTTAGGCAGGCTGATGCTGAATGTGCCTACTGACATGTTCCTGGAAAGATCTTTTGGTGGATTTTAATGCTCTATGCAGGTAGGACTGTTATTGTGAAATGGTCCACCACAGGGTCGCTGACATAACATATGCTGCAGAGGAAACAGCTGTCCACCTGGTATAGGAAGGTAGTTCAGCAGGCAGTGGGCCATCTGTCGAGCTATCTCTGACAGAAAAAGAGTAGTTTCATATCAACTGCTGCGTCTGACATTTTGCTGTAATTAATGAACTGCTGCAGTGCATAGCAGAGCCTCCTTATCACATCAGTGCCTATAATGATGCCTAGTATTATCCCAGCCTCTGCCACATCAAATTATGCCACAAGATCTGATATTGTATCAATCTCTGCCATGAGATCTGGCATAATATCAACCTCTGCCATGAAATCTGATATTATATCAGCCTCTACAATGAGATCTGATATTATATCACCCATCGCCATGACAGGTAGTATTATATCATTATCTACAATGAGATCTGGTATTGTATCAGTCCTGCAATGATATCTGATGTTATATAAACCTCTACCATGAGACCTGTTATTGTATCAACATCTACCATATCAGCATCTGGTGTTATTCCCTACAACAACATATTTTGCTACACCAGTGTCTGCCAAATATATCTGATATTAAATTGGTCTCTGCTGCAAGTTCTTGTATTATATAAACCTCTATAATGAAGTCTGGTACTATACCTGACCTTGCCACAAGAGCTGACATTTGCCGTAAGATATGGCATGATATCAACTTATGTCATGCAATCTGGTATTGTGTAAGCCTCTGCCTTGAGATCTGCTATCAACCTCTATAAGAAGAGCAGGTATTATATCTGCTTCTGTCATGAAATCTGATATTATATCAAACTCTGTTATGAGATATAGCATTAATATGAACTTCTGATATTGTATTATATCAGCATCTGCCAAGAGATCCAATATTATATCAACCTCTTCCACAAGATGTGGTATTATGTCTGCCTCTGCCACTCGTCTAATATTATATCAACTTCTGCACTGAGATTTAGTATTATATCAACCTCTGCTATATTATATTTTATTTCATCAGCCTCTTCCATGAGATCTGATAGTATATCAACTTCTGCTGTGAAATCTGATGTTATATCAATTTATGCCATGTGATCTGGTCTTATATTAACATCCACAGAAGTTCCTCACTAAAAGAATACAGGGTATAAGTAAAATGCCCTATGCAGACTGCTTCAAGGCCCTATTCCTGTAGTCTGTCTCCTACAGGCTTTTGAGGGGTGATCTTTGGCTGGCATACAGGGCATTGTCAAACCCCACTCTGATGGACCTCCTACATATCCCACATAACAAACAGCACCAGGATTACCCATTCTAAAGACTTAAATCTTGCTGTGATATAAATAAAACCCACTGGAGAGATAGGTATGTATCCCAGAGACTACCCAGTCACTGGAACAGGCTCCCCATCCATGTGAAACAGAGTTCTTCCCTAACCCAATTCAAGTTCAACTTGGACAAGTGGATGGGAAACCAGAAATTCATCCCTGATTTGGCACCTATGTCTCTAATGTATGCAGGTAACCTGTAAATGGTTCATATCCCAGGTCCATTATACTTATCAAGGGTTTCAGAACTTGTCAGAGATTTGGGATGCATGGCTAGGCTTAAAAAGGCCCTTCCGGTACTTAGTCTAGTAAACATCTATGAACCTATGAACCTAATCTGCCATGAGATCCAGCATTATATCAACTTTTGACACAAGATATTTTATTATATCGGCATCTGTCATGAGATCAGATTTTAAATCAAACTCTTCCATGGGATCTGATGTTTAAGTCAACCTGTTCTACAACATATGGTATTACGTTTGCCTCTACCATAAGTCTGATATTGTATCACTCTCTGCATTGAGATCTACTAACATATTGACCCTGCCATCATTTTTTTTATTTTATTAGCCTCTGCCATGAGATCTGATATTATATCAGCCTCTAAAAAAACAAAATGAAAAGACTGTAAGATGTGCACACCAACCACCAAACCAAACAAACAAAACATGCCAACACCCAACTTCAGCTTGGTAAATACTAATGTCATTTTGACTTGGTCTTTGCAGTATTTTGTTTGTTTGGTTTGGATTATATCAGCCTCTGCTAAGATATATGCTATTATATCAACCTCTTCCATAATATCTGATGTTATATCAACCTCCACCATGAGATATTTTGTTATCTCAACCTCTAACGTGAGATATATTTATATATCAGGCTCAGCCATGATATCTGATGTTATATCAATGTCTGCTATGAGATATGGTATTGTATCAGCTCCTGTCATGCAATATAGTACTATTTCTACCTCTGCCATGAGATCCAATATTATATCAACCCCTGCCATGATATCTGGCATTATAGCAACCTCTCAGGACAAAGGCTAAAAAAGGTCATACAGAAAAGCCAAAAAGCCAGCAACAAACAGAAAGACCCCAGATAAACTAGAATCTTCTCTGAATAATAACTTAAACTACCTTTGAAGGAGGCCCTTGAGATACATACAAATAACCCCTTAGGATATTCAAATATTCTAACTCTAAGGCTTATGAATGCCATTTTGCCATTCTGTGCTGCAAGATTGTTTATTTTATCAGCCACTGCCATGAGGTCTGATATTTTATCAACTCCTTTTTCTTTTTTGAGAGCTGGTATTATATAAGCCTGTGCTATGAGATCTGATCCTATGTCCACTTCTGCCATGAAATCTGATATAATCTTACTTCTCACTTGAGAGCTGTTATTATATCAGTGTCATGATATGCTAGCTTGTGTCAAGAACTCTGGTGTTATATCAGTCAGTGTGTCATGATATTGGTGTTATATCAGCCGGTGTTATGGTGTTATATCTCTCTGCCACGCAATCTGATGTCATAACAGCCAGTGATTTTACATATTTAATATTATGTTAGCCTGTGTCATGAGATCAGATGTCATATTAATTAGTGTCAGGATAACTGACATTATATTAGCTTGTGTCGTGACAACTGTTGTTATATCAGATAGGGTCATGATATCTCATATTGTATTAGCCTATTATCATGAGAGCTGCTGTTATACTCCCTGCTTGTACAGGTGCACTACACATACCATGTGCTGAACATCTTCAAGTCTTTGTTGTATGACAGTTGCAGTGCCTGTCCTGTTATGACCTGACATAGGTGACACCACTTTAATTATGCAAATGTTTTTTAGCTGTTTGCTTTATTTTCCATGGGTGCTCCTCAATGGTATTCCTTGCCCGCTGAACAGGTTTCATGATAGGAGCAGGACGAACCACTCAGAAGCTCTTCCTACATCTCCATTCTAGAATACAGTAACAAGACAACTGTCTTGTCATACATTCCACTACTTTACTGTCTTGTCATGCATTCACTACTTTGATAATGTATACCGCATTCAGCATAATACCATGACTTCAGCAACCCTTCTCATGCACTTATGTTATGCCACTGGGTATTAATGGTGCTTGAGTGGTAATTTAGCTGCAGTCTATGAGCTCAAATAAGCAAGGGGGGTCTTGTTATAAAATTAAATGCAGTCATGACTCCAGCATACTGTGCTGCCATTTGTTGGTGATTGTGATTCTATCAGAATATGACAGCATTTAAGTAATCTGTTTATGATATGGTGGAGGTCTGGAATATGGATTTTTGTCTTCTTTTCTGGTTCTAAAAGTGTCTCTCACCAGGATGCATAATTTCATGGCTGTGCAGGTCTTTAGAGGGATTGTCCTTTCATTTCCTTTTAGGGTTCAGTTGAGAACTGGAATATCTGCATGAATGAACACATGCTTCATTGCTGAACAGCACAAATGCATAAACTGATGTGCCTGGACTCCATTGCTGATTAGTGCATCTTCATAAGCAGATGTACAAATGTTCCTCTGCCAATAAGTGTATTTGCATAAGCAAATGAGCAAGTACTCCATTTCTACCTAGACTATCTGCTCAGACAGATGCACATGTGCTCCATTGGTAACTAGCATATCTACCTGAGCAGATGCATATGTCCGGCACTGCCATCTAGGTCACCTACATGAGCAGATGCACCTACATCCCATTGCAAACTACTTTATCTGAATGAATGTCCTCCACTGCTGACCAGCACACATGCTCCAGTGCATCATGATTTTAGCATGATGCAATAGGTAGACTCATGTAACACTTTACTTGTGCCAGATTGTTGGCTGAAAGCATGCTCTTTACCTAAAAAGATTGTGTTATGGCAGCCAAGGATATATGGGAAGAGACTAATCAAAAGATAAACATTTTATCTGTCTTTGGCCTAGCACTCTTGTGTGGGGTCATTTACTGCACTGTTATAACTTGTTGATACTTGTGAACCTCTGCTATCTCTGAAAAAACAAAAAAATAAAAAAATCTTGCTTTTTTCCCACTTTTCTGAGATTTAAAAAAGTTCAGTTACAGGCTTGCTGTTCTTGAACTGTTTGTAAGTTTCTGTGAGGCCATTTTTTGCTTGGGCTAAAGGGAAGTCTCTCTGTTGATCAGTGGCAGTGAAAAACGTTGAGCAGCCTGCCTGCCCCTGTGGTAGTGGTTACTGACTTGAAACTGTAGTTTTATTTGGCCATTTTGGGTCAATTCCAAAACTCCTTCATCTTCCTCTCTTAAAACCCTCTTTTGCGCGGTTTTGCATGGTTTTGTGCATAGCACAACAGCGGGCAGCGCCGCCTAATTGGGTTTAAACTATTCCTGGCTCCACAAAGTCTGCTCTTCACTTTTTCCCTTAGAACTGCTCTATCTCTCAATTTAAACACCATATTCTCATTCTAAGGCCCTTCACTGGTCCAATTAAGTAATCCTACAAGTTAGCACTATTAAACCATAAGCACTACTTACTCTTATACTCTCTACAATTACCCTGTCCTCTATTGGTCCATCTTAAATTCAGTTTCCCTATTACTCTAGCATGTCCAAAGGTCAGTCACTGGTTTCCTCTCCAGTCCAGCTGGTGAATCTGGGAATTTTGTGGCAATGTTACAACTGTCTCATGTACACGGGCAACCATCTCCTCCTTCAAACAGGTTCAAATATATGTGAGAGATGCAACTATTTAGCCAAACTGGAGGCTGAGCTCTCTCATCTCAAAACTGGTGTAACCAGTCAGGAGGAGAAGGTAACCTCACACAACACAATTCCAGTATCACATAGTCCCACCACATCAGCGAACCAAACACATAAATACACAAAAACATACTCGGAGGCTCTAAATAAAAATCTACCTAAGCAACAGAGACCTCCAAAGCAGACATCCAAGCAAACGCTACCTCAAAACAAAACACACACAACACATAACCCACAAAGTCAGTGGGCCAAGCAGCCACAGCCCTTAAGGCTGAATAACACACCTGATACTCTTGTTATAGGTGACTCTAATGTCAGACACGCTGACGCCCTGCTCACCAGGCTAAATAAAGAGAAGGTCACGGTGAGCTGCCTGTCGGGTGCTAGGATCCGACACATAACGCAAGCACTCAGGTCACTCCAAAGCAAATGCAAACATGACTCAGTCATTGTACATGCTGGTGTGAATGACCTGAGACGTACCTCCCTGGACTACATGAAAAGAGACATAGAGGAGCTCTCTGATCATGTAGCCCAGGCTGGTATGACCCTGACCTTGAGCAGCATCTTACTCTCACCTAGAATGATGCCACAGTACAAAGACAAGATGATCGATTTTAACAATTGGCTAAAATTTTGGTGTCATTCAAAGGGGATCCAGTGTCTGTCAGCCTGGGATGACATGCTCGACAAGCCACGTTGCTTCGCTAGGGATGGCTTGCACCTGTCACCACTGGGCTTTCGGATATTGACAAAGGCTCTTGCCACCCCCATAGTACCTTTTTTATGCAAGGCTCAAAAGTCAAACCCACCCCCATAGACAGCACAAGGAACAAGAAACTAAGGGTAATGCTGCTAAATGCCAGAAGTCTTAACCTCAAGATGCACGCACTTGAAGCTCTCCTCAGTATGGAGAACATCGATATCTGTGCAGTGACAGAAACCTGGTTCAAGGCTCCAGAGAGCACCCCAGCACTACCAGGCTATACCTCATATCATGCTTTTCGGCCCCAAAACCCGGACCGAACCACAAAAGGAGGGGGAGTTTCCATATTTATCAAGGATATCCACACCTCCAGGTTAGTGGCATTGCACGAAGTATCAGAGACCATCCATGTGCAACTAACAGTGGGCAAGACTGCTTTTCAGTTTATAGCATCCTACAGACCACCCTCTCAAAGTCAGGAATCCCACTCGGCTTTCCTGAAAACATTGGAGAACAAGAAGATCTCTCCGAACACCATTATATTGGGTGACTTCAACTACCCAAACATTGACTGGGAGCACTACTCAAGCCCCAGCACCTTAGCCCAAAGATTCCTGGAAATTATAAACTCAAATGCTATGGAACAACTAGTCACCACTCCCACAAGAGGGGACAACATACTAGACCTGATCATTACCAACATGGGGACTCTATGCTCCACACCAGAAGTATATCCCTCATTGGTAAGATCAGACCATAAATTAATTTCACTGGATGTCCACATCCCGACCCCACCCCAGCCCAGAAAACCACAGTGAAAAACTTCTCAAAAGCGAACTTCTCACTTCTCAAAACTGAAGTGGAATCCTTCAAGGCCCCAGGGTCAGTGGAAACTACGGCCCAAACTGCAGAATCCTATATAAATGCATTCTACGGACATCTCCAGGAATGCATGGATCATGCTATCCCAAACAAAACCAAGACCCAATCATCCAAAGGCAGGCGTCCAGTCTGGTGGACCCCTGCCATAAATAAACTGTACAACAGAAGGAGGAAGCTACTACATGATAGAGCAAAATCCCTAATAGGGAAGGCATCTCTGATCAGTACTAGCAAAAGTTACGATCCCTCATAAAATCCTCCAAGGCCAGCTTCGAGAGAAAAATTGCACAGGACACCAAAGACAATCATAAGGCTTTTTCAGTTATGTTAGAAACCTGGGATGCAACTCCCAGACTTGTTCTGAGTTGATTCTAAATGACAAAAATACACTGAACCCACAGACATCGCCAATATCCTGGCAGACAGGTTCAGTGCAAACTTCTCCACCCCTCCCCCCAAAAGAGCAAGTATCTATCCGGCAGAGGGCTGCCTCCCAAACATCTCAGATGCTCAGGTGAAGGCTGCCCTCTCCAAAGCAAAAACACTGCTTCCATGGGACCAGATGGCGTCCCAGGTTGCGTCCTACATGAACTACAAGAGGAACTAATCCCTCAAATAAAACAGCTATACAATCTCAGCCTCACTACAGGATATGTGCCCACAGAATGGCGTACAGCAACAGTGGTCCCACTCCACAAAGGTGGAGCCTCTACGGACCCTGGAAACTATCGCCCCATAAGCCTGACTAGCTTAGTCTGCAAGGCTATGGAGAGGATCATCATGGAGCTCATAAACAAAGATATTGGGGACCTACAGACACTAGATCCTACCCAGTTTGGCTTTGTCAAGGGCAGATCCTGCCTTTTGAACCTGGTTGACTTCTTTGAAACAGTCACCAAAGCCATAGATGAAGGGAAGGTAGTCCACACAGCCTATCTGGACCTTGCAAAGGCATTTGACACAATACCCCACTCGGGCATCATAGATAAGCTATCCAGCTTAAATATAAACCCCTATGTCACAAGATGGGTCACAAACTGGCTCAAAGACAGAACCCACAGAGTGAGAGTTGCTGGAGCCATGTCAGACTCGAAACTGGTCACAAGTGGCATCCCACAGGGTTCTGTCCTGGGACCACTCTTGTTCGGTATATACTTTTCCGAGGTACAGGCAAGCGTGGAGGACTATGGCTCACCAAGTTCGCAGATGACTGCAAACTGGGCGCCATAATCAACTCTCCAGCTGACACAAACATCTTTCAAAAAGGTCTCACAGAGACAGATAACTGGTGCCAGCACCATGGTTTAAAGCTAAATGCCAAAAAATGTATAGTCATACCCTTTGGCAAAAACAATGTGCCCACAAATTACTACATAGGCAGAAACCCATTAAGTACAGAGAAAGTTATTAGGGACCTGGGGACCCAAGTTGATAGCAATCTCTCCTTTGAAAACCACATTGCCAAAGTGGTTAGAAAGACCTTCTACATAGCCCACCTCATCACAAAGGGTTTCACATCTAGATCAAGAGAGGTAATCGTGCCCCTTTATTTATCCCTCATCTGGCCCATCATAGAATACAATGCCCCTTTTGGGATGTACCTTACCCGACACCTGCAGCAATTAGAAAGACCCCAAAAGTATCTCACCAAGAGAATCAAGGGTCTCAAACAGATGCCATATGCTGCTCGGTTAAAAAAACTCCAGCTCTACTCAGTTGCATACCGCCTACTTCGAGGCGATCTATGCCTGACATATAAAGCTATGTCAAATCCAGAATTAATGGACATGCTCCACCTCAGTAAATCTAAATCCCTTAGAGCCATGCGCTCGAGTGACTTGAACTTCAGCACAGAAATAAATAGAACTTGCTGGAGGGACAGGTTCATAACCCAGAGGCTCCCTTCGCTCTGGAATAGAATTCCAGTTCATGTGAGGCAGAGCACCTTACTGAATCTCTTCAAGAAGAATCTCGATAAGGGGATGGGGGATCGTAGGTTTGTCCCAGGGATTACTCCCGTGTCACTATTAGACAGAGTCACAGTAAACTAAACCTTAAAAAGGGCACAGTATACTCAAATCAAGGGGTGGCGTAAGCCATACAGAATCGGGCTAGGCTTATAATTGCCCCAGGGCAGATAGCCTAGTATGAACCTATGAACCTATGAACCTATAATACAGAAACTGAGAAACTGGAAGCTCTGCTTTATGGGTATGGACATCAACATACAAGCAGTGAAAATGTTTTTAGTTCCTTTATTTTATTTTAAACACCTTTATTGAATCATCACTTGTGACACAGACAAATTTACATGTATACAAAAGTAATCAAACTGAATAAAATTAACATTAACAAACATTATACTTCACATATATTGCTCTATATCATATAACCTAAGCCACATTACATAAAGTACTCAATTCTTGCCCCCTTTTTTAAAATAAGAAGCATTGTTATTAAACCATCACTTACGACATAAACAATCATACATTTATATAAATGAAAATGAACCACACAGACACAATCCTAGTTGCAAGCATTTTACACCACAAACCAGACACACTCCCATGGGTCAGGCATATTTTTTTCAATTAGAGAAAAAGCTGTGGATGGCAATTAATAAAGAATTGAAGGAATTTACCTGGGAGGGGAAGAGGGCAGTCATCAACTAGGATAAGTTAATCCTTCCAATAGAACAAGGCAATCTGGGATTACCTGATTTGATGGGGTATTTCAGAACTGCAAAGTTAACGCTCCCATACTTAGCATAAGCAGAAACCTATAATTCAAAGTGGAAAGGGATGATGATGAAACAGGGGAAGCTCAAGAGATAAGGAAAGACTGGAATTTTAGATGCAGATCCTTAAGGAGTATAACAATAACCATGCTTTGTATTATATTCATAAAGTAGCAGAAAGTATTCTAACAACTAAATCAACATTGGAATGGAGAAAGGTGATTGCACCAATAGGGATAACTGCAATTATGGATGCACAGAATAGGTAAGAGGTGGCTGGAATTTACTGGAAACTGGCAAAGGAAGAAAGGCAATGGGAACAAATGATTAGAGAGGGAAAGGTAATAGAATAGGAAAAGGCCAATAATATGTTTGGACTGCAAGCTACAGATTGCCTTCCCTATGGAGGACTGATATCAGAGTATAGGCAAAGACAAAAGAATAGGGGGATACTAAGTGAAAGATCAGCACTGGTAGAGTTTTTAGTTGAATCTAAAACTGAAGCTGCTGTTAAAAATGGGATAATTAGTAAGACATATAAAATATTGCATGATAACTATAGGAATCAATCAGAGAAGGTTAGAAAGGATTGGGAAGAGAGAGTGTATAAGCAATTGACAAAGAAACAATAGGAGAATATATGCAAGGCTTCCAAATATGCAACAAAGTCTTGAAGATTTGGAAGTTATTGCATGGGTATTTGTATAAACCAAGCAGACTGCAAATAATTTTTCCTCAGGTAGATTGCAAACATTGGAGGTGTGATGGGGAAGAAAGAGGTAATGGGGAACACATTTTTGGGAGTGTAATGAGTTGCCAGACTTTAAAAAATTCCTGAAGACTACTCTGTCAGAAATACTGGGTGAGCAAATCGATGTAACTATGGAAATGATTTTTTTAGCTGTGATACAGTATAAGAATTATTTAGACATAGTAAGGCCTTGCTGAATTTAATTCTGGTGGCTGCCCAAAAAGCAATTACTAGAGAATGTAAATCAAAGTCTAAAGCAACTATACTAGAAGTAGTGAATATAGTAACAGAGATAAAACATCTGGAAGTGGGATCTGCAGAAAAGGGTAGAAAAATGTAATTGTGGGAACAATACATGCAGAATAATGTTTTGGAAGAGGAATTAGGTTTAAGAGAAGGCAGAAATTGAGTGAGCTATGTAAAGTTTGATTGACAATGACTGTACAGAATATTATATGTGATGTATAATGTTTACAACTGAAAATATGTCAATATGGTTTGTTTTTATTTATATAAATGTATGATTACCTATGTCATAAGTAATAATTCAATAAAGATGTTTTTTTTTTTTATAAAAGTAAAAAAAGAAAGCATGCTCTTTATGCTGTGTCTGCTATTGTTACCATGGGATCCAACATGGTCTGGATTTGCACACTTCACTATTTAATGATATACGTGATAGCATATGGTCTGGGTGAACCTTATACCCAGGTGGTGCATTTTGTCAGTGCTATGATGTCTTAGAATTAAAGTTTTATCTTAATATGTAAAGTACTCTGAAAACTAATGTACCAGTTATAATTGTATATTTTCCATACCTGTCTTTATTAATTTTTTTAAATTATTAGCCAAGAATTTTTCTTCCTATAATGTTTTTTCCATTCCAGAGGATTTCAGCATTTTCCCGAATTTTACCTTGCACTCATTATGTTACATTTTTCTGAATCGAGTTTTCTATCTTTATCATTAACATGCTTGCCAATATGGCTATTTCCTTGCATTTTAGTGCAGTGTATATTATGTATTCACATCTAGTACTTAACTTCAGAGATCTAAATAAGTCATTAGAATCCCTAGAAAATGTTAGTACCATGCATGCTACTGAGACAGCCAGCTTATACTAAAAAATGTCTTGCATTGCAATTTGGGATGCTATTTGAAAATCTTTTTTCAAGCTGATGTTTCATAAAGAGAATCTATTAGCTACAGAAGACATTCAGGCTTTTAAAGTGACAAAATGAACCACCAGGTGGCCTGTTTTATCTATTTGTTTACCCAAACTGACACTATGTGTGTCTGACAGATGCTGATCTTTATTAGTTTGGACCAGATATGATAAACCTATCTATTGCTGTCAGAGTCCATCTTTCTGTGTAATATTTCACTGCCATTTTCAGCACAGGGGCCAGTCTCTTACGGATGTAATATGAGGCCTTTCTATATTTATACAGCAAACTATGTATGTGGAAATGTCCAGTTGTTCCTGCAGGAGAGTCTGAAATATGACATGCTAATAATGAAATATGAGAACAATATACCAGCAGGTCAAAGGCGTTTGCAAAACAAGTGTTCTCCTTATCTGGAGAAAAACAACTGACACAGAACCAATAAGATAAGTATATATAAGTATCAATGCATATTTACAAAATGTATTGTAAGTCTTAAAAACAATATACATTTCTTTCCTTGAAATAGCCTGGTTCTGTTGGCTAATGCCTTTTTAAACCACTGACAGACTGATAAACATCCCCTAAGCTATATGATGCCTTTGACATTTTGTATACAACTTCAAGATATTATTTTCAACTTAGGAAACTTACAATAGACATTTTGTTGACATCTAATCTGGAATATACTGTTTGTTGCTTTATTTTCACAGTAATACATAAATGACCAGCTAGATATACTGCAACTACGTGTATGGAATACTTGCCTGTTTGCAAGTAATGTGCATTTCAGAGCTTTGATCATCTATTTTTGTAGAGTTGTCATAGCAACCACATGGCACTGTCATGACAATAGTTTTAAGGGACTTCTGGTGAAAGACACACTTTTGACAGCTGTCAACCAGTGTACAGTCAACAATGACTGGCAGGTAAATGCTGTAGTCAGGCAGCAGCAGGTACGCTGTGTAGATCCTGTGATCCTGAATGATGCACAACTGAATATGAGAAGCTAACCTTGAAAAATCAAGGAAACACATGGTGGCCCAGAATGAGAAAGTAATGCTGCATAAAACATTGATGTAGTACTTCTGTACACAGTTCCCCAAAGGCTTTACCTCAAATAGAAATGTCATAATTTTAGTTAATAATACTTTTTAAATGTAACAATATGTTCCACTTCTCTATCTACTTTCCCACAATGATCTTGTCATTGTAAACCTACTAACCAAATTCATACTTTTTAAATGACAATGTGGGTGCTTAATATCCTAGATCCAAGTACCCAGTCTGTCAATATCAATAGCCAGAATGAAGCGACCTTTCATTCTGTATGCTTTTTTTCTATTCTGCTGGAAAGGTGTATATTCAGTCTCTTATTCCTGTGCCATCCTGTCACTTCATATCTGCACCAGTCACTCCATGATTTAACCAGACTGAATCCAATCAGCCAAGGATGTACTTGATCATCACAATGCAGGTGTTTGTGAAGCCCAAACTACTGTCCACATTATCCCATCACCATAGCTTACTGCTGCTGTGAACAAACCTGTAAAATGATGTTTTAAAGCATTTTTGGTGGGGGTACATAGTCCCGCTGCTCTTCCAACACACAATCATATTGACCTCTGAATTCACACCAACTTGGAAAATGAGGAAATAACTTAATTTCCTTTTTCTCTCAGTTAGTGTGACCATGGAGGTAATATATTCAGAGGTGAAGAGTGTAGAGCAGAACTCCCAGTAGACCAATTGAGAAAGATTTGACTTTATGATGACAAAATAAACCGATCTGCAAATGTCCATCCATGACTGCAATGAAAATAATCACAATCAACATTTACTATTTTTTTTTTTTTTTACTTTTTTAAATAAATGCTCATATTCTCTGATTCTCATCTGCCCCTTTTAGTACAGCTCTTCATTTGTCTCCTTTCAGGTCATCGTCTTCTTTATCTAGGAAATTTATTTTTACTCGCCAACAGCTGGATGTGAATGGAATTAAACACTATAATGTGTCCCTGCCAGGATTCCTTTAGAGGTGTTATTCATTTAGGAGAATTTCAGCAAATGGCCACAACATGGACAGCGCTTAATATTTGGTGCTAATATTTTCAGCAAGGCATCTATGGGCTGCATCGCAAAAACTGAGGAACTGTCATTGTGCAGTTTCATTTCAAAAGGTAATGCTATATCTTAATAGTGAAATTATACTATAGAGCAAAACAATGATTTAACAGTGTCATGACTATTGACAATATACCCTATGGTGTAAGGTGAATTTTGTGAAAATCTTGTCCCAAAGCACTGATAATTTTCATCTGTGCATGGTATTGGGTGTTTCTAGTAAGTTTTCTCTTATTCACTATTATGGTTTCAAGTTTTCACATGCCATCTATTAGAAACCATGTTGTAAATCATAACAAAGGCATTGTGTAGGGTTCTAACATGTTTTCATAACTTGGACATGAAATCATGGATTTCTGCAAGGACTGTCCATACTTTACAAATTGGTCCCTAAAGTTACCTTTTAGAAAGTCTGGCCTAAAAATGGTGATAAATGTCAAACTTAAGAGATGCTCATCCTTGTAACTGTGAATTCTCATTTTGACATCAAATTTTCACTTACCATCCATTCAATGACAACATGAATCATGTCATCATTAGAGTGGAATTTCATTTGAAAAGGAGACCTCATCACATACTGACTACTGTACCATGCTTCATGACAAAACGGTCAGTCACAGACATGCTGCATAGCTTCAACAATGAAGTCTTAATGATTGCATATTTCTTGCATGTCTTCATGTTGCAGCAACTTCTCTATCAAATAAAGTCTTACAGTTTCACATTGACATATGCTTACAGAAATGAATTGTCATAAAATGTGCCATCTTTGTAATTAAAACACTGTTATTACACTGAAATTATTCACTTTAATATATATCAAGTGGTTTCACCATTACTAAACTAACATTCTTCTAGTATGAACAATGGCCTACTATCAATGATATCATTGTATGATAAACTGATATTGTTCTAATTATTACAATAATAGCAGTTCTAATAAATGAAAGGTTCTAGAAATAAAAGAACTCAGAAACATATGTGCTGGCAGCACATAAGAACCAAATAAAGGCCTGAAGTGAGATCTCAAGCAGAAGCAAATGTGAAATGCAGAGCCCATGTGATCTAAGGAACACATTAGAATAAATTAGTGTCAAAGTATGTGTGAAAGAGAGAGCACTGAAACAACCTGCAGGTATCAACCTATGCTGCACTGTGCTTGTCACAAAAAACCCACACACATGCACACATACACACGTGTGTGCACACACACACACACACACACACACACGCACACGCACACACACACACACACATATACTCACACATACACAGCAGCTCCAGTATCAGTGACTATACAGAAGCATGACAGTTGTTTAGCAGTGTCCCTCCTTGTTCGTTGTCCCATCACTTGTACATTACCAGAAGACTATTGACCAGTAATATACTTCCAGATCAACCAGCTCAGCCTGATATATTATCATTTTTACTTAGTTTAGACATTCTAGAAACAGAACAAATGACACATCATTAGATCCTGAGGTAGCCACAGGCCATTCAGGCTCAATATTTGTACCTGTACCAGGTAACAGACAAAGGCAACATGATAAACCATTAAAGTACAAGATCAAGTAGGCAATTGTTGTTACCTGCCACTTTCCACTTCAAGAAACTCATTCAAATCTTCTAAATAATACATTCAATCTGACTACTGTTTGCAGTGACAGATGCACAATGAGATTAACTTATAACATACAAATGAAAGATAATATTAAGGTGGAAGAAAAATGTTTGTTTTGAGTTGAAACATTTCACTTGTTAGTATTCACTATATCACGTATTTTCAAATGGGGCATGCAGAGTACTGTTTGTCACCAGCACTTGCAGGGTTACAGTCTTGCACATTTTTACATAAAAAATATATGCAGGTTGTTCTGAAGACAAAGCAGGGAACAGGAACACATAAATACAATGTTTTTGGCTGTAAATCTATTCATTTGTGACTACACATGGAAATCAATATATCCTTACAGACATTACCAGACTCTGCAAGCCATAACATGGATGAATGTAACGATGAAGGGAAGGACATGAAAGGACAGCTCAGGCACTATAGGAAGTGAAGCATGGTTGTGCAGTTAAAATTTAGTGCCAAGGGATGAGATGTTATACTTATAATGCAAGAATACGTGCTGCATACAAACAGCTAGCTAATCAGATCTTATTCATTCTGCTTCAGTAGCAATAGGGAAGAGATACGAGTTTAAAGTTTCATACAGTTACAAATCCCTTAACTTCACTGTTTTCTGTGCAAGCAAAGCTACATCTACACATTCCTAAATCCCTCCTGGAAAGACCTGTAGTTCACATGATGAAGTGAGTTCAGTTACTGAGAAAGTATTTAGGATAAGAAAAGCTTAGAGAATCCACCTAGGGACAACTGTAACATAACTGCAATTATAACGTGTGTGCCAACCAATAGATGCATACAAACTACACTTAGAAATATGCAATTGAACTTAAAATTAACACACACACACACACACACACACACACACACACACACACACACGCACGCACGCACGCACGCACGCACGCACGCACACACACACACACACACATAAATATGGTGTGTGCGAGTCTGTATGTGTGTATGTGTGTGATATAATATATATATATATATATATATATATATATATATATGGGTCTAGGACACATGCTCGACTAACATATGTCCGCATCACAAAACATCAGACAAACATACATGAAAGCGCTTAACATCGAAAAGCGCTTCCGTGTATGTGTAGTTCAAAAAAAAAAAAATCTACGTTTCTGCACCCCCCACACACCCCTACTTTATAATTCTCACTCTGAGATCGCACTACAGTGGGGAAAAGGGAATTTTGCCTTACCTGCACTGTAGTCTGATCTATGAAACAAGCACACATACACGGAAGTGCTTGTCGATGTTAAGCACTTTCGTGTATGTTTGTTTGATGTTTTGTGATTCGGACATATGCTAGTCGAGCATGTGTCCGGATCCCATATATATCTATATATATATATATATATATATATATATATATATATATATATATATATATTTATATATATATATATATATATATATATATATATATATATATATATATATATATATATATATATATATATATATATATATATATATATATATATATATATATATATATATATATATATATATATATATATATATATATATATATATATATATATATATATATATATATATATATATATATATATATATATATATATATATAGATATATATATATTTATGAGTATTTAATTTCCTTGGATATTATGTATGTTCAAATAAAAAAAAAATAATATATGTATATATGGGTCTACTGCTTTTCATCAAATACCATATATTCGAAAAAGAGCAGTAGACCGCTCAGTTACACGAAAGTGCACTTATTTGAAAGTGCACTTTCTCAAACTCAGCTTGTATGAACGGACTGTACCACAGTGGAGGACAGCAGGAAAATGTGCTATGTCCTCCACTGTGGTGCGGTAGTTATGGACCTTAGGGTTAGGGCATGGGTCATGGTAAGGGGATTGTCCTACTAGCTATCCCCATACCATGACCCGCGCCCTAATCCTAAGGTCCGTGACTACTGCACCACAGTGGAGGACAGGCTATCCTCCACTGTGGTGTGGTAGTCACAGACCTTAGGGTTAGGGTGCGGGTCATGGTAAGGGGATAGCCCTACTAGCTATCCCCTTACCATGACCCGCGCCCTAACCCTAAGGTCTGTAACTACTGCACCAAAAATCAGTAGTAGCCCATTCGCTGAAGCGGGTTTCGCGAAAGTGCACTTTCGATTAAGTGCACTTTTGCGTAACCCAGGGTCTACTGTGTGAGTTCGAAGAAGTGTATTTTCAAACTTATATATATATATATATATATATATATATATATATATGTTTCTGTAAGTAGAGATTTGCCTAGCCTTACTAATTCACTGAGCAATGCATATATCTATATATATATATATATATATATATATATATATATATATTTATTTAATTTCCCTGGATGATCTGGATGTTTAAATGAATGACATGAATCCAAGTGTGTATGTGTGTGTTTATAAATATATACAGGTCGATAGATATTCTATAAGTAGAGATTTGCTAAGCCTTGCTAAGCCTTACTGATTCACTGAGCAATATGTATATATATATATATATATATATATATATATATATATATATATATATATATATATATATATATATATATATATATATATATATATATATATATATATATATATGTATATATATATGGGTCTACTTCAGAATGTCGACCGTTCAGAATGCTGACTTTCATATGACTGACAACATATGATCAACATTCCGAAAGACTTGCATCCTGAGAACTGTGTTATGTAGGGTGCAAACCCCCTGCACCCCCCACACCCCCTGCTACTTAAATATTCTCACTCCGAGATCGCACTACAGTGCAGGAAAGGGGAATCTCCCAGTCCCGCACTGTAGCGGGATCTCCGCTATCATTTGTCGGCCTTTCAAAAGTTTGTTCATATGGCGTCAGCCATATGAGTTTCAAACATTTAAAAGTTTGAACAAATGAAGGGCTCCCATATATATATATATATATATATATATATATATATATATATATATATATATATATATATATTTAAAACAAAGAATAAATATACCAAAGAATGCCTGAAAAGGGTCTTCAGACCAATAAATTCAATCAGTTAATGAATGTATAAATAAATAAATGAATAAGTTAACTTAAACCTTCTTTCTAGAACAAATAATTATGCAGTTTTATAACAATATTGCAAGCAATCCTTTATTATAGGGCCCCCATACTGTAAAGCAGAATGAGTAGCCTATGTTCATTTTGGTGTGGCAAATGGAAAACACAACGCTGTGGTATTTATCTGGAACTGTGTTTCAGGCTATGATCTTGCAAACATAATGTTCATAATTTTAAAAAGTGCTGTTACTGTAATCCTGTAACTAAAGTCAGTATTCTAGAATTTTAGTGGAGTTTCGGATGCCCCCCAACATTATTTACCAATTGCTAAATAATATTTCTGGGGAAAATAGAAAGCACCTCACCATCATAACTGTCTGCTCAGGGCTGCTAAATGGTACAATAATACCCAAAAACAGAAAACTTAGCTCTATGAAACCATCTCCCATAGCATGAATGCCATGCAGACTTCTGCAGAAAAGACTGGATGCCCTGAAAATGCACCTTAGTATGCCAGAACATCAACCCAAGAGAAGGTAATTAATGCTGAACTGAATCACCCCTCATACAATCCTGTGTCAACATAAGTTGCTTGTTTGTTTTCTCACTTGGGGTACTTCTTATCCTGCTGTAACTCACATTAGTGGCTTATCAACACAAAAGGTAATCTGAGGTCAGCTCATCATGTGACTTTGTATGTTCGGGCTTTCAGAGCATTTTGTGCTCTTCTAGCCAGATTGCATTTTACAGTTTTCTCTTTCGGCTTCATAACTGGTCAAGATACACCCCCTCCCCCATCACAGTTGTGGTTCTTATAGTGTCTCTGTGCTCTTCCATGCAATGAAATGTCACAATTTACTCCAAAGGCCTACTGGCATAATGCAATACCCATGGGTTAACAAACCTTGACAGTTATATAGCTGAAAATAAAGATATGCTATGTCTTGCTGATTCACTGACCAGTTTCTTTCTTTCTTTTTTTTTGTTTTGTTTGGCAGCCTTTTGTCCTTTATGTCTACCTCTTCCTCTACTGTCAACAACTTCTTCCTCCATTCCAGTTCATTCAAGCAGGACTCATTTCCAACAAACATTTGTCCTTCAGTCATGACCGGAATAGAGCTGTCATACAGTAACAAAGTCAGGTAGTAGAGCTCTAAAACCAGCTTTAATTTTTACTATGTTCTTAGGGGACTGATGTTAATACTGCTAGTAACAATGGTTATTTTGTTATGCAATTTATTTTAATTTACTGTAAAGCTTACCAGAAAAAAAAAGTCAGCTTCAGATGAAAAAAAGCAAAAATAAACAAATACAAAATAAGTAAATGTAATCTGTATGATATTGTGCCATGAAACTCTGTTTGTGGCCCAGATGTGCAGGATTTGGTTAGCGGTCTAGGTGCCAAAGTAGATGGTGGGGTAAGGAGAGAAGTGATGACTGGTTGCACCTCATGGGGGGCATGCACTACCGGGAACACATTTACCCCAGGTACGCATTCAGTGCTAGTCTCTTATTTGCTGCTTTTATATGCTTACTGGATATGAAGAAGTAAAATTGTGGACTAAAAAATAGTGTTTCTTCAAACAAGCTATTGCACAGTTAAAGGAGTTTTGCAGGGAGGCTTTGACCCCAGGCACCATCTGATGAAAGAAATTACTCCTTTCACAGTCCCGTTACTTATATCTGCTAACTCCCAGACTGTAGCACTGTGTGTAAGAAAAATACCCTGAGGTATAATAAATGCGGTGTGTACTCCCTCACATTTTGAATTATAGCTCATTATTCCAAGACAAGAAAACAGTTTCCATCCTTGGAATTTCAGCTGGCGCCCTCGCTTGCCATGCTTTGTTAATGTCATGCCAGCTCATTCAGGGAGCCATGGTTGTGGGCACAACACTGTCACTCTGAACTGGGGGACTTATACTTCTTGGAGCCCATCTCCAGCATGATTTCCCCCCCAATATTTCCTTTTGTATGATTTCTTAGGAAAGTGGTACACATTGTATTATGTGCATTACCATCTTTGATTCAAGCCATTCTCATCCTATGTACTACCATAGCATCATTACCTTCCGCTGTAGAGTAAACATCAATATTTGTGAATGCCAGAATGTACACTGACCATCTCGTGTAACTGCCAGAGTGATTTTCATTGTATAAGAGATCCCAGTACAGGATAAGAAATAGTCTCAGTAATTTACATCTTATTCACATGATTATGACTTTGATTATGATTGTTCTGAAGCATTGTGGACAGTGCTGGTCACTTTTGGTAAAACAGTTTATGAAAGACCAAAGGCTTTTTACATAAGTACATTCTGCCAACATTTCACAATACAGCAATTATCAGAAAAGGTTAAAGCTATGAGATATTAACAAGTTCCTTCGAGAAGTGCTGGGTTTGATTCCTTCAGCCTTCATTTTTTTCTGTTTCTTAATTTCTCCAAATCTTTTGGGTTTCTAATACCATAATGGGAAATGACCCCATTCCTAAGTCAAAGTACAATTAAAGTTCATGAAATTAGTATTGTTTCATTCTTTGATGTCAGTCAAAAGTGCTCTTCGCAGCACCCGTAGTGTGCCCACTAATGACTCCTTCTATAATTTTTATTGAGTTACTTGTATTGGTAGCGTATCTAAATATGATTGTAGACTTTTTTTTTTATAAGACCCCATTGTTCCTACTACTATTGGAACTATCCGGGTATCCTTCTTCCACATTGCTCTCATTTTTCTTGCAGATTCTGATATTTTAGAACTTTGTTTCTCTCCATACGCAGAACACTGCAGTCACTGGGTTTGGTGATTTCAATGATCAATGCTGCTTTTTTCTTCTTTTCTTGGACTACTATATCCGGTTTTCTAGCTTCTATCTTTTGAATTGTTGGTAATGTTTGATCCCATGTGATGTAGACTTCATCATTTTCTATGATGCTTTGGGGATCATGTTTCCAGTGCTTTTCAGCCACTTCAAAACTATAATGTTTACACAATCCCCAGTGCAACAGTCTCACCACAGTATTATGCTTTTCAGTATACAGTCCTTCTGCCATTAGTATGTCACAACGAGCAACGAGGTGTGCAACTGTTTCCAGTTCAGTTTTACAAAACCTACATTTCTCTGTTTCTCCCACATATTCAATGGATTTTATGAACCAGCATGGATGTAGCCCACTATCTTGGGCTGCCAATATTAACCTTTCATCTCTTAGTTTGAATTCACCTCTCCTTAACTATTCCTGTGCTCATTCATGATCAACATGAGGTTCTTCCAGATGTTTTCTGTACTTGCAACTATATTTATGAGTTTTCCACATTTCTTGCCTTTACATCTGGTCCTTCACCTTATATTTTTTCTTTTGTTTTTTGGCGCATTCAGTTGCGGCCTGATTTTTATCTACTTCTGGTTTGATTTCCTTTCCAGCTTGGGCTGATATGCTTCTGCTATGTTAAGCAGAGAAGTCATCTTAGATTTATTCTCCTCATGTTTCAAAACTTTCGCTACATTCGGGTCTTGTGAGGTCAGCAGATATGTGTGGAGTCCCACGATTGCAGATCTATACATGTAATCAATTTCAAGGAAGCCCACCCCTCCTACGGAACAGGGAATATATAATCTTGGCATGCACTGATTTTATAGATCATTTGTTGAGCATGGAACATCCTTTCTTGTTTTACATTTTGGGGCCAATCAGTCACTCCAAAACTGTAAGTTAGGACAGGAAGGGCAAACTGGTTTATATGGATTTTATTCCTAGACATCAAAGTTGCATGAAACACAAATTGGATAAGGGAATTGGCAGCCATTCAGTAGTCTGATGAATATGGACTCCTTGCTGCTACCTCAAATAATCTGAAATGCATTCCAGAACTCTTTGTGGTAAGGTTCTTAGTTGGCATTTATATAACCAACGGCCTCTATCTTTGCAAATGACACTACAAAATTCACTTTAGAAAACAGATGCAGGAAGCATTTATGCAAGTGTCTTAGTCATTGTTAATTAATAGCAACCACTGATGATGACATTCATAGGAAGAGTGAGAGGGCTACGTCTCATTTGGGAACCTGCTTCATTGCGTCTTCGCTGACAGTGATCAAAAAAAGCACATCAAGGTCTAGGTACAAAGTTACCAAGTCTGGCATTCGCTAGTGATATGACATTTGTGCTGTTTTGCTACTGTTATCTAATTATCATAGAATGCTACCACCAATTGTAAATATTTTGTAATCTATGTTGTCAGTGACATCGGTATTGCAAAGACTGGGACAGTGTTCCTCAGACTGTGTTTCCAGTGCACTGCACATTATATAGGGTTACCCAGCTCTCAAATTTTCAAACAATTTCTGTACTTCTAGATCATTTACAGAAATGCTGAGGTGGTCAAAAGAAACACTATAAAAGCATACTAAAGGTGTGCATCAACCAAACATAAGTGGACATTGGCAAAGAAAGCAGCTAATTCCAACAAAGCTCAGCAAGGTCACAATGTTAATTATGCTGGGCACTTTCCAGTGGAATCTGAAAAAGAGTAGTTAGCTGAGGGAAGAGAATCAATTTAAGAAAGGGGGGCTAAAAAGGCTTTCTAATGGAAAGAAATCCAGTATGTAAACATTTGTATTTTTAAATGAATTGATGGTATTAAAGTCTCTGTGACTGCATTTCTGAGTTCTATAAGAAAGCATGTAACAAATGGTCCTCAACGATGAGTTGTGAGGTGGAATATTCTACTGATAAATCTATCTGTCTCTCTATCTATCTATCTATCTATCTATCTATCTATCTATCTATCTATCTATCTATCTATCTGTCTGTCTATCTATCTATCTATCTATCTATCTATCTATCTATCTATCTATGTATCTATCTATCTGTCTATCTATCTATCCATTTATCTATCTATCTATCTGTCTGTCTGTCTGTCTGTCTGTCTATCTATCTATCTATCTATCTATCTATCTATCTATCTGTCTGTCTGTCTGTCTGTCTGTCTATCTGTCTGTCTGTCTGTCTGTCTGTCTGTCTGTCTGTCTATCTATCTATCTATCTATCTATCTATCTATCTATCTGTCTATCTATCCATTTATCTATCTTTCTATATGTCTGTATGTACGTATGTATCTATCTATATACATACATACACACACATGCATGTGTGCGTGTGTGTGTGTGTGTGTGTGTGTGTGTGTGTGTGTGTGTGTGTGTGTGTGTGTGTGTTATATATATATATCTGTCTACCCGGGTGCATTATTTTCTATAACCAGTAATGCAAAACTTCTAGCTCAACTTTTTTGCTATTGGCACAACTACAGGCTGGACAGTATGGTTAAACAGAAAAGTGACAGTCACAGTTACTAAAGTCTGCAGAGCATTTTAATATGTAAGAGACTCCCAAATGGTGTATGAGAATGTGAGGGGAGGATTGGGTTAAAGGTAGGAGCCATGCTTATTAATAGGAAGGGCTGGCAGTGCTGATGTATTCTGTAGCCAAGACTCTGTATTACTGATGCAGTTCATGCATGTGTCATGCTACAACTTGTAACTACACGGTTCATTAAGATAGTTAGGAAATTAAACAAAAAGGGAAGCTAAGTTGGGGAGGGATGCTCGATAACAGTCTGGAAGACAATAATAGGATTATACCTACTGGGTAGCACAGTGGTGCAGCAGTTAATGCTGCCACCTCACAGCAAAAGGTTCTCCGGTTCGATTCTTAGCTGGGTTGCCTACTGTGAGGAGCCTGCATGTCCTCTCTGCATTCATGTGGTTTTCCTCCCACATTCTAAAGACATGCATCTGGAGTATTTTTCCCTGGGCTTCTGCTGAAAATGGGCTGTGTCCCAGCTGGACTTTCCTGGTCAACAAATGTTAAGTAAATTTCTGACCTCTTGTCTCCACTCACATCTCAAAAACATGTACACATAGTGGCTAATGTAAATTATGTATATATTGCTTTTGCTGCTCTCTTTATGATCTATATCATTGAGCTGCATGAGTAGGATATCAAATGTTCTTTTAAAGAGAGTAAGAGAAGAAAGAAGACAAAGCAAGTCATGTCCACCACTGTAGGCCTAGATTTTTTGTAGTAGTAGACAGGCATATATTTCATGCACTTAGCCTTTCACTCACTATGTTCAAGGGATGACCTGTTTTCATGAGGTGAGTACAGACAGGTGGTAAAGGAGAGAACATTGCCAACTTGGTCCCCAAATACATCACCCTCTGTAACTGTCGATATTAAAGGTGCATGATGCTTAATTCCCTTTTGTTTGTTGACTGTCAGCTTCTGAAGACTTTCCTCTAATTTTAAGCAAATATGTTTACTGCTAAGCATGCTAACAAAAGACTAACAGCACAACTCTTTTCAAGATCTGAGATATATCATGAAAGACTTCCTAAATAGTTGAAACCCCAAACAAAAAAAAAAGAAAATTATTTTGTTGAAAAGCTGGGTCATCAAAATGTACAAAACACATTGATGAATAAAATTATTCTCAGTATTTATTGAAAGAAGCAAACCTCACCATAGTTGCACATAGGGTATGACGTGATATACTTCACTTTCCACAGTCCTTATACCTTAAGTCTAACCCCCATCCCAGATCCCAGCTATAATTAAAATTCAGTGACTTCTGCAAATGCTACAGAAAGTTATTTGACACTGCAGATAGTCATTTGACAGATGCCAATTCTTTGTGGAATTTTACCAAACCAAATTTAGTGAGACGGTGTCAGCAAAATGTCTTTTAATAAAATTGGTTTAGATCACCTGCCCAGTTAATTCCGTAAGGTAATCATAACACTTTGTTTTAGACTTTGGTTGGACATTGCTTAGTTGCAGGTTCTAACCATCTCAAAACACAATAAAATAGTCCTATTGCTTAAAATGTACAGTAGTATACAGTGATGACACACATCATTATCTTAAAACTCTGTAACATTGGTGATTACACATCTGTGATGATTTAACTTATTTTCTTTAAATGTAAGTAAGGATTCTTATCCAGTGGGCACTAGAGTGATATGGTAAGTCATAACTGTTTCCTTACAGCAAGATATTCTTGAGTTCAGTTCTCAGCTAGGGTTGCTCTGTCTGCTGAGTTTGGATTTCCTGCTATTGTCGGTATGAGTTTTCTCCAACTGTTCCAGTTACCTTCAAAATCACAATGTCAAGCAGAAGGTCAACAGACAGTCTTCCAAATTGACAATAGGTCTGTCTTTAGTGTGTGAAAGTGCCTGCGTATTCCTTTAGAGGATGTCACCCTGCCTGGTATGAACTTTAAAGGCCTGCAGTCACTGACTGCCAGGATAGTTTTCAATTTCCTCATGACCATGAAATGCATAAAAATGGGTTATTAAGAAAAAGAAGAAAGGAAGAAAGGAATGAAGGAAGGATGGATAAATCCTCAGACTGTAGTCCATGGGTCATAGAGCCTATAGCAAGCATTTCACAGATTTATTAAATGACATCATAACATTTTACAATTCCAGAACTGCTGTGACTCATAACTTACCACAGCAAATTAATTCTGAAAATACAGCTCAAATAATGAGTCTTAAACCATGATAAAGAACAGTGCTGCCCCCAGATACTGGGTGGTTTTCCAAAAAAGTCTTTATCTGGCTACCACAAGTTTTTCAGAGTAATTAAAGGGTCAATGTCGCAAACAGTGTTCATGCACAATATGCAAAAAATAATAGTACTAGTGACGACTCCGATTTTTCCAATGGATTAATGTAGTTTATGTTGGCTTTCTTTACATTATAATTATATGTAAACATACAGAAGTGAAAATCACCCAGAATACGGACTTACTGTATTCCACACAACTTTGACGTAATTAAAGGGACAACATAACAAACAGTGTTTATGAATGATATCCACATGAATTGCAACACTGACAACAGAGATTTTTTTATCTAATTCACAAGTGCAGTGTGTGTTGGCTTTACTTACATTATACTTACATGTGCACACACAGACACATATGTGTATATATATATATATATATATATATATATATATATATATATATATATATATATATATATATGCTATATACAAAGGTCCTTAAAGACACATATAGATGGAGTACAAAGTAATTAAAAATACTTATTTGAAACTCAAGTACTCAAAAATAAAATAGAAAAAAGAAAGAAAACACTTTTGTTTGCAAAGGACGAACCTCCCATGCCCCCCACACCGTCAGCTACTTATATATACTAGTTCTAAGATCACACCTTGAAGGTCTTTTCATCACTCAAGCTTCAAATTTCAGTACATGAAACACACACACACACACACACACACACACACACACACACACACACACACACACACACACACACACACACACACACACACACACACACACACACACACACACACACACACACACACACACACACACATGCACATATAGGTTACTCACATTTCGTAAAGAAGTCTTTTTGTCAAACAGAGAAAAAAGATTGAACATTACCAGCTTTTCCCTATTCAAAATTATGGTACAGTGAGGAGAGATGGGGGGTGGGTGCAGGGGGGCTTGGCCTTCTGCGAAAAGCATATTTTGAAAATGTTTATTTTTTTCAATTATATGTGGTTCAAGCATTCCTGATTAATTATACGTGGTTTGTGGTTTCACCTGTTTGGCCATCATACATCATATATAACTACATTTTTGAACAAAAAATGAACAAACAAAATGTTTGACCATCAGCCAATCAAAAATTAAACAAAATAAAGTAAAAACATTTTTTGCAAGTGGGTAAGCCCCTGCACCCTGACCCTGATAAGTATATATACCAACTCGGAGATCTCAATGCAGTGAAGAAACCCACTGCACCATGATCTTGAACTAAGTAATGTCTGCATTATATTGTCAAATGCCTCTTTGAATGTGCCGACATTCCAAATTTTAGATATTCCAAATGTCTGACCAACTGTCTGATTGTATGTATATATATATATATATATATATATATATATATATATATATACATATATTCTCTGTCTTAACATCACAGTTATTCACTTTTCTGCAGTAACATATAGAAATTATATGGAACTTGTATGCAACATAATACCACGGGCTGTTGAGGATGGGAAACAGTTTTCTATGTTAAGTACTTGTATAGCTTTGGACAACACAGATATGTGAAAACAAATGTATTGGTGACCACAACTGGTAATACAGTGACATTCTGCCATGTACATTAAACAGCTTTTATAGGAGGTCTCACAAATATAAGCAGTATCAAGTCTACATTATAAGATTGACTTACCAGAATGTTGAATCTTGCAGGTTTGAGACAATAGCTCAACGCTGCAAGTTATTGAAAACCCAAAATGTCCAATTGCATTAAATTGAAAAATGGCAAGTGAAGAAAAGGAGGCTAAGTGAAACAGTTTCTTGTACATTTGGGAATCACATTAGGCAATAGCAGAAGTCACAAGGTACTGTTCTCGTTATGGTGGAAGTCTATATGACACAATGTTTTCACAAAAAAGAAAGGAAGTTCTAGCAGTTGATAAGTACATACACAACTTCGAAAGGAAACACAAAAACAGAAAGTACTTGTTCTGCTTTTCAAGTTGGTAAACCATTGGAAAGGGAGAGTAGTAAAAGACACCCCAGCATTCAGTATAGAACTAAGAATGGGAATGGCACACCATCACACAAGCAAAGAAAACGAGGTTAAGGGGTATAAGGTATACATTGAGTTAAAGCAAGGGGCAGCAATGTCAACAGACACCCCTTGTTTAATAGTAGGACAATGCCCTTGCTAGTACATTTGCTGAATTTAGTATTGATTTGTCCAATAGGAAAGCAATGCTTCAGGGTGAGAAATAAGAAATTCATAGAGAGTGGGGTAACAAGGTGTGCCTTGAAAGTTTTGTTGTGGGGGATTTCCCTTTAAAAGAGAATACTTTCATACATAGAGAGCTATCTGATTCTAATAGTGGAGCTATGTGTTAGTTATGTCTACTGCATTTAATTTATATGATCTGAGTAGGACTTTAATTGTGTTAATGGGTGACACATTCCTTACAAAAGGAAGCACTACAACAATACATACCCTTGGTATTTTTCCTCACAAGTTGAAAATTACTAAATGCCTATCACTATCTACTGCAATACATTTTTGGCATGTTACATATTCAGCAGTTAACGTCCTCTGTTCAACACATTCTGTGCAGTTTTGAGATAGCTGCAATAAAAAGCACTAGACTTGTATTTAGTCAGAATGTGTGGAAGAAGGTATAAAGTTTCAGACTTACACCAGTTTATGGTAAATGCTCCAAATTCCAGTTGGCAGAAAAAAGAAATAATGGTGTTTTCCTTTCTTAATGAGTCTGATGTGGAGGATGCATTTCAGGAGCTTAAAGAATGTGGAAGTCAGAGAATTGCTAAGATATTTGGAGGATTGTTACATTTAGGGAACGTTACATAACTTTTAAACAAGAAGTACAATTTCAGCGCACTTCCTGCCTCTATTTCTAATCCCTTTGGAATGTCTCAATGTTTAATGTTGCATAGGACACAAAACGGTGTTGGAGCTTGGCACCATCATATTAGATGTCTATTAGGTCATCAGACTGTAGACGTCACCTCTATCATGCATGTCCAGGTAAGAAAATAAAACTGACAGGAAGAAAGTAGAGTTAGACTGTATGCCAACTGTCCCATTTCACCTAAGAAAAGATATTGACAACAGCTGTTAGTTCAATTTGAAAATATACTGGATCACCAAAATACATGCAACATTCCTGATTTCTTGAAAGCCATTGCTTTAGTCATGTGCATGTGAGTGCAGGATAAAACATAAACATACTATGTTTGTTTAATTTTACACACATTTGTTACAGGACCTGTGTTATGGTGACATGGTTTCATTTTGTTTTTAACATATATGCATGTGTAATTTACTTAGTGTTATGGCACACCTTTTTGTTTGTGTTCAGTTTTGTTTACTGATTTATCACATAGAAGTTTACGTGTCTACACTGCTTAGGATATCGCAGTAGTTCTGCCTTTCCATTTTTCAATTAAATGGAATTTGACATTCTGTGTTTCCAGTAACATGAGGTATCGACATTATGGTCTCAGTATTATAACATTTGTCATTCTGGTAAGTCAATCTTATAATATAGACCCACAGTATGGCAATATACAGGTCGTATCTTCCATGCAAAGTGCTCCTCAATAGCAACACTTGGCAGGAGTAGTAAAGTCATGTACACCTAAATCATGATACAGCTCAGAAGATATGTGAACATACTTTGGTGTCAGGAAACCACATTATCTCCCTATGTAGAGGTAATAATCCCATATAAGTGTGTGATTCAGATTACTACTTGTATGACATATTAGCGCTATATTTTGCTCTTTAGTGTCATGCATCACTGATGAGCCTCATAGGCATATAGTGTTTCAGAATCTTATTCTCTGCGATGTGCACCTTGCTAAAGACTGATAGCACACAATGCCGATATTCACAAAATCTTGCTCATCCAATAGTACATGTCAAAATCTGAAAATCTTGCATTGCAAGCCAGCTAAAATGATGATGAGGGAAGAAGCCAGATCTGGGTTCATTTATGCAGTACAGACATCTATGGGACCTAGTGGGGGAATGTCATGCCTTCTCAGCCCTGTTTAAAGAAGGGATAATGGTAATATGCTGGAGTAATGCAGGTGGTCCTTGTAGCACTGGGCCTTGGTCAAGACCAGAACCATGAATGGCAGCCGGAATGGTCAGGTCCAGGAAGGAGGATGTGCTGTCTGTTTTGGAGGGTTGGGGATTCACCTACAGAGTGGCCATGGGTAACAGCTCACAATCACCTTCTGAATAATGCCAGCACATAGGAGTAGGGCCTCAGAGCACTGTTTCAATCCATTGCTCCATTCCATTGATAGCACCTAGATTTACTCAGTTCTTGCACCCAGCTGATTACTGCAATATAAAGGGAGCTATCATCCGAGTCACACTGAATAACTTTCTACTAGGTAGACGAAGGCTTAGAAGAAATACTCTGCAACCTTTTACAGAAAAAAAGAAAAAAAAACAGTGTTGAATAGGAATATGTGTATGATGCATAAAGAGGGAGTGTGACTGGCAAAATTTTCAAACAACTGGACTTTAGGGTATGTCTGTATTATCATACACATTTAAGAGAACAGTGGAATGAGATCATGCCTAGATACGCATAAAAGTGTTATCTGCTAGTATACCATAGTCTGAGCAGTGTATGTGTGTGTGTGTGTGTGTGTGTGTGTGTGTGTGTGTGTGTGTGTGTGTGTGTGTGTCTGTGTGTCTTTATACAATCAGTAAAAGAAACTCACCACTGAGCGAAGCAGCCTTGGATAAAAAGAGCTGTATACAAGAGAACAAAAACCAAGGATGCACCAACAGCTATGTAGAAATCCAAAAATTATCAGCAAACAAATCCAAAACGACAACAGCCAATGATATATTCCACTTTTTATTGACAGGAACAGAATAAAATTTCCTGTCAATAAAAAGTGGAATATATCGTTGGCTGTTGTCGTTTTGGATTTGTTTGCTGATAATTTTTGGATTTCTACATAGCTGTTGGTGCATCCTTGGTTTTTGTTCTCTTGTATACAGGTCTTTATACAATATTGAACAGCTTACAGTATAAAACAATAGGCAACTGCAAGTCAATATTTGCTAGTACTGTTATGGATTATGAAACTGTAACAGTACCCTCACAACTACTCCTGAATAGTTACAGAAGCTATGCTATTCCTTATCACATGATATTATGATAGGCTTTGGCATGTTGCTAGTATGCAGTTATAAGAGAAGAGAACTAGGAAAATAACCTTTTTTAAGGTGCAGTTAGTGTATTACCCAATTATCCTTGAGCACCTGCATGTTAGCAGAAACATTTATATGACTACTTTACAATAAGCATATACCACACAGTGTACTGTAAGTAATGGAGTTATAAAATATGTTCTGCATGCATTATGTTCACCAGAGAGTGCAGCAACTGCATGTATAATTAATACTATGGTATTATAAAACATTCTAGGAGGAGTATTCACCTTTTTTTTATTGTAATTGGCTGTGGGCAAGGTTTTTGTACAATAACTGTGCATGCGCATTTGTCAGACTCTGGTGTTAAGATAACTTTGTGTTGTTTGATTACTGTAGTATGCCTGATGTACTAATTATTATAAACAGAAATTCATGCATCCATTTGGCAGTCTTATATCTGGTTATAGATGTGCAGTGGAGATGTGAGATATATTTTGTGTATTACCTATTTATCTTTGTCAGACATATAATAGGGTCTATGTCACAAGATCGACACTTCAGAAAGACGAACTTCATATGGTCGAGACCATACTATATGATACGCTTTCTGAAAATTAAAAAAAAAAAAAAATAAAAATCTACACCCCCCCCCCCCTCTCCACACACCCTGAAAATTATATATACCAACTACAAGATCACACTACAGTGGGGAAAAGGGTAAATTCTCTGATTTCCACTGTACCACAATCTCCACACAAATGCTTCAACTTTTCGGAAAATCGAACATGTGGTCTTGACTATATGAAGTCCGACTTTCGAAAGAGTTGTTCTTCTGAAGGGGACCCATATGATATATGTTATCTGTTAACATAAATGTATTCTAATGTACATTCAGAGTGTACTTTGGTTCCACAATATTGGAGTTTATTATATTATGCAAATGCTGTTCAAGCATATGATGTTACCTCTGGAATTAAAGTAAGTATACATATAGTCAGAGTATAGATCAACTCAAAATACTATCTTGTACAGCTAATTGTAGGATATTTGTATATGGTGTTTGTTTGGCATAAGAAATATTCTGCATTTAAATATCACTTTAACAAGTCAATTTGAAAACAGCTAATTCATCAAATAAGCTAAATGACCTAAAACAAGAAAAGAATAACAGTTGTCTTGTCGCCCACTGTATGATTGTACAAAAATACTGTAAATTAACAACAACAGTATAGTTATAAGAAGCTTCCATACTAAATATTACAGCTATATGAATGGCTTGCCTGCATGCCTATTGTCCCAACAACAAATCTTTTGGGGGGCAGAGTCATCTCTTTAGTTAGTCCAAGAGCTTTGCACCCACGTGTGCAATGTTTTTCGCTGGCAATATGTTCATGGCGCCATCTGCCAATATCCATTCTAATAGTCATTATATAAAAAAAAAAAAAAAAAAGGAGAGAACAAACAACAGTTTATTGATGTTTTTTTTATAGCTGAGAGATTTAATTTGGGAGGCTTGTCACCTAGGAGGCTCAGAGTACAGGTCTGGCTGAGTATACTAGTATATCTCACATTTGTAGTTGGTTCATTATTAACTCCATGGCAAATTGCTTGTATTATGGTGTATTTTGGATAACTGTGAAGTTTATTTTACCAAACTGAGATGCTTGTTGTTTGGCCTTCTTCATTTGCATGTGCAGCGTCACCTCAGACCTGGATGCAGGTGCACTGGGGTTGACCAGAACAGTTGAAGTGATTTTTCATTGTGGTTATTGCTGGTATTATCTTGTTTGGTATTAGGAGCAAGTGACTTCCAGGCCAGCACACCGAGTGCTTTTGAGGGATTGGCATCTGCTTGGTTGAATGCATATACAGGGAAAAGCTTTTGCAGTCCTGTGGAGGGAGTCCTGAGAATTTTGGCTTATAGGATCTGGTAACTTGATGTACTGCTTTGTTTGTCATGTTGGCGGAGGAAGGCTCAGCATGGGGTATGGCTTGCCATTGTGTGGGTTCTCATTCTCAATATGTTACATATATGATTTTGATTTCTGGTCATTGTAGTAACAAAACATCTCATGCCAATGGCATGATTTTTAGCTCCTTCAGTTGGGACAGGTGTGATTTTCTCAGCCCATTCTGGAACGCATGCAGCAGTAGCACATCTGAAGCAGTAACATATTCACTTCTCAACTGTTTAATATAACAGACTGTTTCAGTTGTTGCATTTTAACATTGGTATCTTCATCATCATTTTGTTTTTTTGGCTAATCTCAGTGGATTGAAGCCATTAAGTAATTCCATACCATGAACTTTTAGACTCCATACACAGGATTTTCATACTACGGTAAATACTGTTGTTTAAAACTGCAACTATGTCTGGGCTCTCACAGAGATCAAGAATTTTTGACAAGGTTTTATTAAAAAACTTTGGATCCAATTGTATTAGTAGTAACAGTGCAATTCAAGGGTCATCTCAGCCTAACCTGGATCATTCAATGACCTCTTTATCAGCAGAATATCAGGACCAAGCCCATCCCCTTCATCCAGCAGATGCACCTCTCAATCCAAAACACAATTGTTAGCCCCCATGGCAGATTCTTTGTATGCAGGATCAACACTCCCAGGGTTACACATTATAGCACATGTACCCTAGAATGTCAAAAAAAAGTTTATCAAAGGTGATTACTTAGATGTATTTGATCTAATCAACACCGATAGGATTTAAAGGATCGAGTCTGAAAACACAGGGTCTAAGGATCTTGTTGCAGTTTTATTTTATACTTGCTCAGATTCCTGTGCCGACTGATGGTGTAGAGTAACAAGGCTCATCTGCCTTGAACCTCTATATTTAAGATATTGAGGGTAAGCAATGTAATTTGCCCAATTAATGTAATTTGTTAGAGCCTTAAGTGTTTCAGTCTTTTTATTTCAAATTGTTTTGGCTGAAAAGGAAGTAGTGACACAATCCTGGATAGGCTCTTCACATTTTCACACTTATTCATTTTCATCCAAGAAAAGTGATCCCAAAATGCTCAGAAACGTCACTTAAACCACATTATTCTTAGCTAGTGAATAGCCATTCATGTTGTAGCCACTTTCAGTCCAGAAACATTAATCCCCAAAGTAATTGCTGAGTTTGATTATTTTATCTTAAAATCTGTTTTGTAATAAAGTATATTCCCAGGCATATTGCAACTTCAAGGTAACACCATATTTCAAATCCTAAACTAGGTTTTACAGCTGAATCAGTAAAGATGCTCACTAATAAATGTCCATATAGGCATTTCCTTAAACTGTTATCATTGGCACATGTTTTACCTCCCACCCCCACCACAAACAGGACAAGCAAGATAAAAAACAAAAAAAATCACACATACATATGAAGAAGAGATGATCAGTGTTATTATTATTAGCTTTATATGAGGAGGTCAGTCAGTAATTAACACTGTTAGTTATTATGTCACATTTCAAACAGTTAAGTAGCTTGTCATGGGCACAAAGTCAGTTATCAGCAACCAGTTCTTTTGTGTATGAATCAGGTATACCGCCAGGATTCTTTCTAGACTTCCCTAATTAATACAGGTGATAGATAGGGATTAGTTGATATTTAATTTAGCACATTTATTCAAGTTATTAATAATTTTCTTTCCTTTTAACATTCTTCCAATTTACAGGCCATGAAAGATTGATGGGAACATTTAACATTGGTGGCCCAAGGTCTCTTTTCAAAACATGAAGCCGCACATGACCAAGAGACATCAAGTTGCAGTAAGTGATGACTTTAACCTTGTAACAAAGATGATCATTCAATGGCCAAAATTCCTATCAAAAACCCAGATGGAGAACTCAGAAAGTGTGTCCCAACACACCTAATCTTGACAATGAGCCAACAATTCAGACATCAGAGGGTGCCCAAGGAAATTAAGGTAATAAACAGGATTATGAAGCAAATACACTTGTATACGAAGGTGATAGGGAATAAAGGATTATTTAGAGGAATTCATAGACTCATTGTCAGAAACACAGAGATCAAGAATTTTTGACAAGGTTTTATTAAAAAACTTTGGATCCAATTGTATTAGTAGTAACAGTGCAATTCAAGGGTCATCTCAGCCTAACCTGGATCATTCAATGACCTCTTTATCAGCAGAATATCAGGACCAAGCCCATCCCCTTCATCCAGCAGATGCACCTCTCAATCCAAAACACAATTGTTAGCCCCCATGGCAGATTCTTTGTATGCAGGATCAACACTCCCAGGGTTACACATTATAGCACATGTACCCCAGAATGTCAAAAAAAAGTTTATCAAAGGTGATTACTTAGATGTATTTGATCTAATCAACACCGATAGGATTTAAAGGATCATTGAGTCTGAAAACACAGGGTCTAAGGATCTTGTTGCAGTTTTAGCTGGTCTAGGCAAGAAGGAGTCTGGCAAAACCATTTCAAAAAGCTGAGACAAGTGGATTTTTCGGTTCATGATTTACATCGCCATTTTGATTGAAAAGGACCCCAAACAAGCCATTCCTCTTTTGGCATATTTTCTCACAATCAGAGATGCACATTATATCAAAGATGCTTAGTATGGTCATGGCATGACAATGCTTCAGAAAATCAAGGGCCACTGACAAATCACTTCGTGAGGGCCAGCATCACCCTGACATGTGGCTCAGTGTGATGTTCTACAAGCCTAGCAACCCTAGTATTTTCAATCCTTTAGACAACCTGAAAAAGTTAAACATTGCTGGACCTTCATCAATGGGAAATGTTTGGGACTTTGTTTAGTTTTACCCATGTTTGTTTTCATTGCAACAATAATCTCTCCACCCTTAGATGTTGTTTGAAGCTCAGTCAAATCTTGTTGAACATGATGTCATCCTTATCTGGCAAGTCATCTACTGCCAGACTGCAGTCAGCTTCTAGAAGCAAAGATACTTTTCTTTGCCAAATGGGGAATTTTGTTAGTGGCCAAGTGTGCACTCAAGGCACCGCAGTCCCTTATCAAAGTCAATAAGTTATCAGCACAGCTCTCATCCTATCCCAGTAGGTAAGCAGCAGATTACCTGATTCACAGACTTTCATCAGGCTTTGCAATTGTGAAAAATATGGTATCAATCAAAAAGAAATTATTTGTAGCATGCAAATTACTTGAAAATGAACTCTGTGTGTGTGGGTCTGGTGGGGGGGGGGGGGATTTTAGGTCCCTTTACCTAATCCACTTGGCTAACATTCAAAATTTATCCACCACCTGTCCCATCCAGATTTCTCTGTTAATTGCTTCATTGACAAGCAGCAAACAAAAGAATAATGTGCATTTCTCAACAAAGCAGCCTTGGTTATCAAAAATTTTTACAGACCATTGGCTTTGTAAATTCAACATTCTGTCTGCCTTCTGCCTCCTTATCATCAGAATAGAAGATTGGCCCTTGTTAGGTTTTTCTTTTGATGGAAAGTTTTACTTTGACATGGTTATGGCCATGGGGTACGTCTTGGCTTGCTCTGCTTTCAATAATTTCAGCACCGCATTGCACTAGTGTTACCAACAACATGTTCTGGCACAAACTGGTATTCATTACTTAGATGATTTCCTGATTGCAGGCAAAGAGCAGAAAGGTACTGCCAAGTGTATGTGAATCCTTTTGGACTTATGCAATGAGTTGGGAGTACCCCTTGCAATAGGCAAATTTGAGTTCCCGAAGCAAGCCCTTACCTACTTAAGCTTAGTTAGCCAGTGACAGCTTTCAAATTACCTGTAGATAACCTGAAACAACTCCTTTTCACTACAGACAAGTTCTTATTTGCTAAAAAAGCCACAGTCAGTGAAATCATGAAAGTACATGACCTTCTTAATTTTGCATGCAGGGCTATTTACCTGAGCAGAACTTTTTTAAGATCCTTATCCAGATTACTCAAAGGGGTGAAGTTTAACATCACTGGTTGCTGGTCTCATCAAACACCAAAAAGGATCTACAGCTATAGAAAACATTCTTGAATCAGTATAATGGGATTACACTTTGGCAACGTTCCTCTTCAGCTCTTCAATGATGCAGCTGAAGGTATGAGTATGGGTGGATACTTCCATGGCAAGTGGTTTTCAGTGAAATGGCCATTTTGGTGGTGCGAGGAAAAGAAAAAAGACATCACCCTCCTAGCAAGCTTTCCAGTGTGGGTAGCCATGCTGGTATAGAGGGAGAATTTTTCCAGTAAGAAAGTATTTTTTTATTCCAACAATCAAGCCATGTTACAGAGTCTAGTCAGGAGATCTTTCAAGTCCAAATGTATGAACTCAATCTTAAGACTGTTGGTTCTATTAAGCATAGAAATCAATTTGAGCTTCACAGCACATCACATTCCAGGGAAGGACTCTTTCAGATCTCCAGGTTTCACCAGTTAGTTCCAGAAGTGCTCCAGTTTGGGATATCTGTACTTCAGGAAATCTGGCTGACTGATGAAGAATTACCAGCATTCTCCTATCTATCTCCAAGGCCATGAACACTAGAAAGGCCAACTCTTCATCTCTACATGCCTTTAAAGCTTTCTACAAGAGTCTGCCAGTTTGCAACAGACATTAGTCAGCCCCTGTTTTCATCCAATTTCTAATGCAGAGATTTCCATTGAGAGGCTCGTGGCACTATGTGTATTCACATAGGAGCCTTAGCATGGTTAGGGATACCTGACATACTGAGCCACTAGTCAGTTACCAGATTAATTCAAGGTTGCAGTAACTTTAAAGTATTAACCCATGATCCTAGGAAACTTATAGGGTCCCAACTTCTGGGACGCATCATCAAGGGAAACTTTTACTCAGCTGATGACTTTCATTCTTTTGTATTGTGGTCAACTAAAATATGTCTGTGTGACCTTTACACCCTTTGGTTTGGATGTTAGTTGGGATATTTTGCAGGCAACTTAATCTTTCGATACATCAGCTTGGTTTCAAGATCCTGTGTTTCTGAAATATAGCCAAACTATCCACTTATGCTGTGCTGATTAGGTTATTAAAAAGGCAGAAACATGCATGCCCATAGCTACTAGAGTTTGGCTTTATTAGCCTGATTGTAAACATGAAGAAACAAAAAGTCATTTAGCTAAAATACCTACTGTCCTTAAGGGGTAATTTGCATATATTCCTAGGGGCTTCAATTACACGAAGTTTAAGATATCACACAGTGAAAACTCTAACTTGGATGGGGTTTTCTTGCAGTCTTTAATAAATGGTTTGTCTGTGTGACCTTTTTACTCTTGGTTTGGATGTTAGTTGGAATATTTTATAGACTCCTTAATCTTTATAGGCATTAGCTGGGTTTAACAACCTAATATTTCTAATATATAGTCTACCTAACCACTTATTTTGTACTGAAAAAGGCTGAAATATATATGCCTACAGTTAGGGAAGACAGTTTTTCTTTATTGTTATAAGAACAATTTCTTTATTATTGAATCTATCTGCAATGACTTAAGCATTCATAGACCTTCAGAAGCCATGCAGATAAACCACTTGATGTCTTTAAGAGGTTGTGTGTATATATCTCATGTTCCTCCATTACCGTATATTTACTCTAGATTGGCTGCATTTTTCTTTCAGTTTTTACTGAATGGTTTGTCTGAGTGAGCTTTTTACTCTTTGGTTAGCATTATAAGTATATATATATATATATATATATATATATATATATATATATATATATATATATCTGTATATATAAATATGCATATGTATTTGTGTGTGTTTGTGTGTGTGTATAATATATATATATATATATATATATATATATATATATATATATATATATGTAAAGAGACAGAGAAAGCTTAGGTGTTTTACACACACACACACACACACACACACACACACACACACACACACACACACACACACACACACACACACACAAATGGTGGCGAAATTACATTCTTATCGAGTATAATACATTTGATCAAATATGCATATGAAAGTGAGAGTGCAGGTAATCAACTGTTTTTGGCAGGATCACAGAATACCAGTCTAAGGTAGTTTTATCTTTTCTCAGATATTGTGTGATCTCAGAGTTAGCATATATAATTTGGAGCATTTCTCTCCAGGCCTTTACTGAAATTGGGCTCCTATCCAGATGGCTAATAAGTATCTGCGGTGGTGGTGCTGGGGTAGCATTGTCACCTCACAGTTAGACGTCGCCCGTTCAATTCTCAGTTATAGTGTCTTCTGTGTGGCAACATGCATGAATGGGTGTTCCTTCATTGAAGGTTGTGCGTTAGGCCCGGCAAGCCAGTACGTAAAAATCTACTGCCAATCATTAGCGGACCGGAGTTCCACTGTGGCGACCCCTAACCAGGAAAAGCCGAAAGACACAAACAAACCCAGATGGCTAATAAATAAATAAATAGACAAACAGACAAACAATTTAGTTGGAGTTGGTTGGGTGGGTGGCCTAATGGTTAAGGTGTTTGCCTTGCAAACATAAGGTGCAGGGTTTGAGTCTCACAAAGGATACTTGCCTAGGCTTAAAATGGCTCCCAAGGGCAGTTAGCTTTGTACTAATCTATGAACATATGAGTATTGAGTAAGTTTGTTCCCCTGCAAAAAATACTCTCCCCGGGATTCAGCAATCAGCTGTGCAGGAAAAGATTATTCCTGCACAGCAGGGACTGTTCCTTTTCAGCACAGCAGAACACCATGCAGATTTATGAAAGCACACTGCCATGCTCTAAAATGGACATGGTTCTGTGGATGAGTGCAGGGGGTGCATCTGAGAGAAGAGCTCTCACAATACACACACCCCCTGCTCTCCAGAATTGCCTTTTGGCAATTAAAAATGAGCGAGAACACTCATAACACCCTCAACCCACCAGGAAAACAAAACATATGTGGTCAAAGGCAAAAGTGACAATCGTCCCTACCAAGCATACCTCTCAACTATACAGATTTTCACAGAATTCCCAGATGTTTGTCTCATATTTTTCATGTTTTCCCCTAAAATGTGTACCTTTCTGACAAATAGCTGAGGATTGAAGTAATTAAATAATGACAAAACATTTGAGTGTAAGACTTCACACATCCATCAGAAAATTCATGCTAATGTAAAACCTATTATTCTATCAACTTTTTAAGTTTGTAAGAGCAATATTTAAAATTGGTCCCTATTTGTCCCCCCATCATTGTAGGCTTTGTCCAGATATTTTGCTCTAAGAGGTTGAGAGGTATGCTATCAAGCCAAAAGCTATTAGTATAACACAGGTAGCATAAGCTCATAGCTCACACCTCCCAACACGTCAAAGTAAGGAATGTGGACAAAGCCAAAAGGGACAATTGTCCCACAAAGCAGACAGTTGATAAAACAGGTTTAGCATTAGCAGGGATATTCAGAAGGGTAAAGATAAAATAACACAACAAAACTTTTTTTTTATAAATGCGATAAAGTTTAAGCATGGCTGCACGGGTGTGCCCGTTGCTTAGCTACACTTAGTCCAGATTAAACAGCACAAGAAGTTAAATAGCAAGAGCACCCACCATTACCAGTATTGCAGTAGTGTAGTGATTAGAGTATATGTTTTGCAAACAGCCATTCCCGGTTTGATCCCCACTATAAGCAATTCACATTTTACATGTGAAAGCAGTACATAAACATTTTTTTTTAGTATTACCTACTAAATAACATATATTTGTGAACCAGAGTACTGCATTAGGTCCAGATGTGAGGTGTCAGTTTAATAAAGTTGTGAAATCCCCATATAGATTCATAGGTAGGTACTAGGCTATCTACCCTAGGGCATTTTTAAGCCTAGCCAGAGTGTGTCAGCTTTTGCCACCCTATTGATTAATTAACTGAGCCTCTGTGAAGAAGAGCCAATGAAATGATCCCAGGGGTGTATTTTCTGTTACCCATCCACTCGTCAAGGTTTCTCTTGAAGAGTGTTAGTGGGGGGCTCTGCCTAATGTAGTTAGGAATTTTGTTCCAAGCATGGAGAGTCTCTGTGACAGGAATCTATCCCTCCAGCATGTTCTATTTATTGTTGTGGTGAGGTTTAGCTCACTAGAGCGAGTGGCTCACAGTGACATGGATTTCTTTAGGTGGAGCATGTCCATCAATTTTGAGTTGGACATGGCTTTGTAAGTCAGGCAGAGATCACCCCTAAGTTAGCGATATGTGACTGAGTACAGCTGGAGTTTTTCCAGTTGGGCTGCATAGGACATATGTTTGAGTCCAGTAATCCTCTTGGTGAGGTACTTTTGTGGTCTTTCCAGCTGTTGGAAGTGTCTTGTGAGGTACATCCCAAATAGGGCATTGTACTCTATGATGGGTCTGATGAGTGATGAGTAGAGGGTCACTATAACCTCTTTATTTCTAGATGCGAACCCTTTAATAATTAGATGAGCTACATAGAAAGATTTCCTAACTACTTTGGCAATATGATTGTCAAAGGAGAGATTACTATCTACCTGGGTCCCCAGATCTCTTATTACCTCTTCTGTTTTAAGGGGGCTGCCACCCATGTGGTAATTCATGGGTGTTTTGTTTTTCCCAAACAGGATGACTATGCATATTTTGGCATTTAGCTTGAGACCATGACTTTGACACCAGGTGTCCATCTCAGTAAGGCATTTTTGGAGAATATCCGTGTCAGCCAGAGAGTCAATTATGGCTCCCAGTTTGCAGTCATCGGCGAACTTGGTTAGCAATAGTTCTCCTGTGTTTGCCTGTACTTCTGAGAAGTATATGCCAAACAGTAGAGGTCCCAAGACTGAGCCTTGTGGGCACCACTTGTGACTGGTTTAGAGTCGGACCTGGAGCCCACTATTCTTACCGTGTGCATTCTTTCTGTAAGCCAGTTGGCAACCCATCTCGGGACGTAGGGGTTTATGTTCAGGCTGGTGAGTTTTTCTGTAATTCCCGAGTGGGGAATGGTGTCAAAAGCCTTGCCGAGGTCAAGGTAGGCTGTGCAAACTACCTCCCCCTCATCTATGGCCTTGGTGACCGTCTCGAAGAAGTTAACCAGGTTTAGTAGGCATGATCTGCCCTTAACAAAGCCGAACTGGGTCAGGTCAGGTGTTTGGAGGTTCCCAATGTCTTTGTTGATGAGTTCTATGATGATGCACTCCATAGCCTTGCAGACCAGGCTAGTCAGGCTTATTGGGCGATAGTTACCAGGGTCAGTTGTGGCCCCTCCTTTGTGGAGCAGAATAACCATTGCTGTGCGCCATTCTATGGGCACATAGCCTGTGGAGAGGCTGAGGTTGAACGGTGTGTTTAGGTGGGGGGGTTTGTTCATTCTGTAGTTCGTGCAAGATGCAGCCTGGGACACCATCTGGCCCCACTGATGCTGTACTTTTGGCTTTTGAAAGGGCTGTTTTCACCTGTGTGTCTGTGATTTCCGGGACACTACACTTTTCCAGTATTGTTGTGGGCCCTTTTGAAGGTGAGAGGGGGGTAAAGTTTGCACTGAATCTATCTGCCAGGATGTTGGTAATATCAGTGGGTTCAATGTATTTTGTACTATTTTGCACTAGCTCAGAGCATATCTGTGAGTTGCCACTTAGGTTCTTGACATAGCTAAAGAAGGCTTTGTGGTTATCTTTCCAATCCTTGGCTATTTTTCTTTTGAAGTTAGCCTTGGAGGATTTTATAAGGGACTTTAGTTTCTTACTGATACTGATCAGGGATGTCTTTCCTTCTTGGTATTTGTTTTTTTTTCTGAACTAGTTTCTTCCTTCTGTTGTATAGCCTGTTTATGGCAGGGGTCCACCAGACTGGTTTCCTTCTCTTAGGAGAGTGAGTCTTGGTTTTGCTAGGGATGGCATGATCCATGCATTCTTGTAGGTGCTCATAGAGTGCATTCATAAAGGTTCCTGTATCTTTGACACTGTTATCCTTTAGCGTGGAGGCTGTGAAACTTACCACCTCTGTCTTAAGTAAGGTGAAGTTTGATATTGAAAAGTTTATCACTGTGGTTTCCTTGGTTGGAGGTGTGGTGTGTTGTGGACATCCAGAGTGATTAGTTTATGGTTTGATCTAACCAGTGATGGGTTGACCTCCGGTATGGAACACCTGTCACCCATGTTAGTGATGACCAGGTCCAGTATGTTTTCACCTCTGGTAGGGGAGTTTACCAGCTGATCCAGGGCATTTCAGTTGATAAATTCCAGGAAGTGCTGGACCTGGGAGTTTGTTCTTGAGTAGTTTACCCAGTTAACGGTAGGGTAATTGAAATCCCCCAATATCAGGGTGTTCAGTAGGACCTTCATGTTTTCCAGTGTCTTCAGAAAGGCGGAGTGGTGGTCCTGTGTCATGGAAGGTGATCTGCAGCAGGTCACAATTTGCATTGCAGATTTGCCTGATGTTAGTTGCACATGTATGATCTCGGAGGTATCATGCTGCGCCACTAACCTGGAGGTGTAGGTATCCTTGATGAATATGGATACACCCCCTCCTTTTGTGTTTTGGTCCATGTTCTGTGGCCGAAATGTATGGCATGAGTTGTAGCCCATAGTGCTGGGGTGCTCGGTGGAGCCTTGAACCAGGTTTCAGTTACTGCACAGATGTTGACATTCTCCATACTGAGGAGTGCTTTGAGCATGTGCATTTTGAGATTTATACTCCTGGCGCTGAGTAGCATAACCCCCATTTTTTTTATTTGTGCTGCGTACGGAGGTGGATTTGACTTTTGAGCCTTGTCTAAAAAAGGCACTTTGGGGGCAGCAAGAGCCTTGGCCAGTATTCAAAAGCCTAGGGGTGACAGGTGCAAGCCATCTCTTGTGAAGCAATGAGGCTTGTCGAGCATGTTGTCCCAGGCTAACAGACACTGGATCCCCTTTGAATGATACCAGAAACTTAGCCAGTTGTTGAAATTTATAATTTTTCTTTATACTACGGTATCATTCTTGGTGAGGGCAGGATGCTACTCAGGGTCAGGGTCATACCCGCATGGGCTACATGATTAGAGAGTTCTTCCATGTCTCTTTTCATGTAGTCCAGGGAGGTACATCTCAGGTCATTCACACCAACATGAACAATGAAAGAGTCATATTTGTACTTGTTCTGGAGTGACCTGAGTGCTTGTGTTATGTAATGGATTCTGGCTCCCGACAGGCAGCTAACAGTAACCTTCTCCTTGTCAAGCCTAGTGAGTGGGACGTCAGTATGCCTGACTATAGAGTCACCTATTACTAGTGTGTTAGGTATGTTATTTTGCCTTAAGGGCTGTGATTGTGCGGCACACTAATTTTGTGTTTTATGTGTTGTCTGGTTTGTGACATGAGGTGCAGGTTTTTTGGGTGTCTGCTTTGGATGTCGGTCATGCTTTTTTAAGTTTTTTTTTAGATCCTCCAAGTATGATTTTGTGTATTTATGTGTATTTTTTGCCAGTGCTGGTTTAGTATCTCTATGTAAGGCTGAGAGGTGTGGTGCAAGTGTTAACCTTCACCTCACGACTGCCTGTTCCAGTCTTGGGTGGAGAGAGCTTAGCCTCTAATTTTGCTATATAATTAAATCTCTCGCATATGTTATTGTTTTGTGGTAGGAGGAGATGGTTGTCTGTGTACATGAGGCAGTTGTAACATTGCCTCAGGATACCCAGGTTCACCAGCTGGACTGGAGAATACACCTGAAATTGCCCTTTGGTCATGCCTGAATAGTAGGGTAAGCTGCTTAGTCGCTTAGTTGGTGAGAGGTTATAAACAGAAGTGCCCCATACAGTATAGTCGCACACGAATAAATGTAATGAAAGTACATTGGGGGATATCAGGGACAGTAAACAAATTTAAAATATGTAATGAATGATGAATCAATGCCATACAGCAGATAGTCTATAAAATGAAAAATAAGCAATGTAAGCATTGCACAGCTCTGCTTACCAGGTGTAAGCATTGTGTAAATATGACTGCTAAGCAATGAGTAGCCCAGCTAAGTGGATTTGCCCATTGGTAAGCAGTGCTGAACCTGTCACTTTAAAGCAATGCCAACCTTAGCTAAGCAGGTTTACCCGTAGCTTAGCTTAGCTCAACATATTCAAAACCATCCAATCATGGCAAAGGGTGGGAAATCAGCCATATTTAAACCCCAGAGGCAAGAATACAGCTCATAACTGGTTGCAGCTTCCCACTGTAGACAGGATGGCAGTAGTTGGAGAGGGATTGTGCTTCCAGGCACAGCACTGGGGCATACAGGAGTCCAAGGTCATGGTAGGACTCCTGGTAAAAAAACATGATGAGAGACTGCTGCAGGGGCCAGTACCAGGGCTTCCAATATAAAGCAGAAGACTGGGACCATCTCGCCTGTGATCTCACCAGTGCCACTGATATCCCTCAGACTGGTGAGCAGGTCAGGCACCACTATGCCGACTTGAAGCAGAGAAAGAGGGAAGTCTTGGATGAGTGGGTCCAAGAAGCAAGGCAGAGGGGTGATGTCCCAGCAGTGTGTAAGTAGTCATACCATTACTGTTTACTAAAGTTCAGCATGTGTATGTGATTGATAGGTATGCCTAAATATGTCTCTATTTCCTTTACAGCTTCAGGTGAGCGGGCTGTGAATCAGGAAGCCCATGCAAGTAGGCTGCAAAGGCTGCATCATTAGGTTGGTGAGTAACAATCCTGCTTGTATTAGTCATACCAAATAAATATAAAGTAGTAGAAAGTCATTTGACAGTATAAAAACTGTAGTATGGGTTGTACTGAATAAACCAGACAATACGACGGTAATAGTCCCACATAGGTCATATTTAAATACAACTGTAACTACCTGGCAATAAAGCTCTAAATCCTGGACTAGTTGTGTTTACTGTAGCATTGTATGGCATTTATTGTTGCATTTTCTGAATAGTAATGTTGTATTAACCACTGTTACCCACACTGTGCTACATAACAAAATGTCTAGGAATGTCTGTGTAAGACTGTTGTAAGCACAAGATCAGATTGTACAACCAAGAGAGACTTAGACAGAAAACACTGATGAGATAGACAACAATATCCATACAGCACACTCTACTGTGACTTAAATTGTGGTATTTTTAGCAGACACAGCCATGGTTCGAATCCTTGGAGTGGTAGTAAGCTCTATGCATAATCATACCTCTCAAATGTACAGATTTACCAGAATGTCCAGATAATTGGCACTTATTTTCTGCCTATTCCTCTGTCCCCCTGGCAAATCAGTGGGATGATCTCAGAATTGTCATCACAAAATAATGACATAACATTTGATTTTCAGACCTCAAAACCTTCAGAAAATGTATATTAAAACAAAGCCTGTTACTCATGCAAATCTCCAAGTTTATGACAACAATATTCAAAACATGTCCCTATTTGTGTCACCATGTTGTCAAGCTTTGTCCAGAGGGTGTGCATTAAGAGACTGTGAGGTATGTGCATAATATTAACTGGAATCTGGGAATATGTGTAGAAACAGTCAGGTAGTGTTAACAAACATTCCCTACACAGGTCTACCAGGTAAGAGATGTAAGAATTTAGCTAAGACAGTTGAAGTATACACTGCGTACAAACATACCACTGCCCAATCCAAAGCCATAGGGTATTGTAATAATATCTGTACCTTAATGATTAGAGCAATGATCATTAAAGTCGTGTGTAGTACCAGGATATATAAGTTGTTAATTGACATCCCCCACACCATATCTGCAACAATAATCTAAATACACAAATCAATGGGTATGTTAACACCAAGCCTACTGTTGGGACATATGTCCCATTGTTCAATAAATATTGAGATGCATTTCTATTAATGTTCCATGTTGAAATACTATCATTGGTGGCCTGTTCCTATCAATGTAACCTACATGCCATTGTATTGGTCACTGTGGTTTCATATATGCATGTGCTCTGTTTGTTATCCAACTGTTCCAAATCTGGTGTTTTGGGTTAATGGGAATATCTATGCATGCTGTTATAACTAATCCTGGATTATGTTGACTATTACTAACCACATATGTTTTAAAACTCAAACACCATAGCACATATGGGAAGGCCGGTCCCAGTGGACCTACCTCTCCTACCTCATCTGGCCATGGCACTGGGCCACAGCATGCCTGGGACCCAACCTGGGACCTCCTTGTCTGCTGGTCCTGCACCACCTTCAGATGTAACCACCTCAGGGGATGGGGTTCATCCCCCCTGGGAGCATGCACAGACAGGATCCTGTCACCGGAAGTCAGGTCCGGGGACTGGTACATAGTGAACTCTGAAGGGAGTTTGGAGATCTGCTATGCCAGCTTGAGGGTCACATGGTGCATTTAGATAGTCAGCCTGCCCCTCCTGCTCATCCACCAGCACAGCCACCTTTGGGGCTATGAAGGTGCAGTGGGGACTGCCCATGGGTGGGGACCTCAGTCCCACTGTTTCAATTTGGGGGCTTATGGGCTTTCGATTTCCAAACACCCCTCCCCATCCAAGGTGTTTACTTCCCACATGTGTCATATACCGCCCCTGTATGCCGTCTTGTCTATCTTCCTACTCAACCTACCTCCCCAAATATGCCTAATATCCTTCCCCAACAACCCACTCTCAGCTTAGAAAAAGGGCAATCTGTTCCCAAAATAAAATTCTGCACCATACATAGCTGTCCATTTTGCACACGTGTCCAGTGGACACATGTAATCTGGTCTAATTGGCTTCATAACGCATTATTGTTTTCCTCACCTGTGTCTCAGGGGTTTGAGTGTTCACATCTACCTCCAAATTCAATACATATGCACAGCTGTTGCTGTAGAAGAAATGGACAGCTATGAACCTTCCCTACGCCTGTCCTGCACATCCCTAGCTACTTACCCTATTCTTTTTCCCTCTGCATGCCCCTTTTTCACCACTTCCCTATCACCCCTTTTTTCTTTTCTTTTCTTTAAAAGAAATTAGCATGGGGTAAGCGGGAGTAAGAACTTTTAATCAGTAGTAAGTGGGTTTAAGCCTGTTTGCACTGTGGCAAGCAATGGCTACATAGATTAAGCACTGTCAGGCTAACTGTCTGTAAGCATATTTAACTGGAAGTTAGCATTGCTTACAGTCATGCAAACCTGTGCAGACCCACTTACAACTGCTTAAAAGTGCCTTAACCACTCTGTATCCAACAGGCTTTGTTCTGCTCAACAACAAAATACTCATCCCTTGGAAGTCTCAACCCCAGGACCTAACACACCATAGTCACAGTGCTTTGTCAATAAGCCATTTGAGCTGCACCTAAATGTGATGTTTTCTCAAACATATCATGTAGCACAGTTATTCAACAGTAAGGAACATGTATTTATATATGTAGATGTATGTATGAATATATATGTGTGTGTGTGTGTGTATATATATATATATATATATATATATATATATATATATATATATATATATATATATATATATATATATATATATATATATATATGTGTGTGTGTGTGTGTGTGTGTGTGTTGCATTCGCACATTGGAAACACACTCTGAACCTCTGAAACTCCCATTGCAAAACATCTGACCAAAGGTACTGTTAATGGGGGTGAAGGGGCCCAAGATATCCCTTCCTCCACAGCTGAACAGGCCTGCCTTGCAACACAATAACCAGCACTTGCACGACTTGAAACCAGGACCCTGCACAAAGAACCGCCACAACAAGTCAGCAGCAAGCCATCTCAGTTGTAAGATGTCAGGATGATATCTTCAACATATCATGCAGAACAGTCAGTCTACCATAGGGAATGTACAATGTAGAAGTGATAAACATTCCAATTATACATACACACACACACACACACACACACACACACACACACACACACACACATATATATATATATATATATATATATATATCTGTATATACACATACATACACATATAAATGTATAACTACTTATAGATATGTCTAAAAAAAGTGTATATATAGAGGGTGCACAGCATATCAAGCAGCCATTATTCCTACAGTTGCCACCTTTTAAAATGGCCAGTGTCTGATTCTTTCCTACAAATGAGAATTATTGCATGAAATATATACCCACACACAATGCAAAGGACATGACACCACACACAAGTTTGTATATATAGAAATGTCTATTTGTGTACTATTTCAGTTGTTTATCCCATTTCTTATAGCAGTTGGGTGTTTGAAATACATAATAACTGAGTAATGCAACTCCCAAACAAAACATATGATACAGTAATCTGAAAAACATACATACTTTGCTATCCAGGCTAAGGCCTTCAAGTAGTACAGCAGTAAAAAAGACACTTGCCTTGAAGATAAGAACCAATCAACACTTAATTACAGATGTAGTTCAGCAGCCTCCAATTACACTCTGTACTCAACCCCTAGGGGGGAAAGTGTTAGTTGTCACAATGTAAATGTATCTGTTACATAACAATGCTTAACTTAACACATCACTATAACAATGACAAACTGAACTATGTGTAAGACATTAAGCTCTAGCCCACCACTGTTCCCATGGTGAAACATATGAAAATGTACAGCCATATACCTTAATGTTTCTTACTACTGATATCCCTCACATGTTGTAATGGCCTAGGTTAAGAACATTTAATACCCCTCCCCCATAAAATGTCTTACAAGGGCATATAACAGTGTTCTCCATACACTGACCTCTGGACTCTACAAGGTCACACATGTTTTTTTCTAGCTGCAGCCCTCATATATATGGACCCTACCCCACAATTTGTGTGGGAGTCCAGAACATCACTGAAATGACCACAGGAATGTCAGTACTAAATTATGATAGGCCATTACCTAACAACCTCTTACTGCATGACATCTGGAAAAAAACTGGTATATAGGTGGAGGATAGAGGCTGGAACACAGGACCACATTTGAAATATTGCTGTTATACACTGTGAAAGTTGCTGGTGTTACAGGATTGGTTGCAACATACCCTTACTCAGGAATATGAGGTCAGAAACACAAATGGATGTTGCCATGTTCTGATAGCAATCAATGGAGAGAATGTCACTGATATGCCATAGACAAGACCTGTGTGGTGAACATACAAAACATAACAGCCAATCTGTGGAAAGGCCCACAGTTGAGGGCTATGCAGACAGACTGCACTAAATGCAAAACTAGCATGTGCACACAAACCCTGTAAAACTAGCAGTATTCAATGCCTATAACAGCAGTACTCACACACTGTCTGTGGGTCTGGAACCTTATACAAACATGCAGTTGGCCTGTGTCCACAAGTCCTATTGTAAGAGGTATTGATACCTACTGTCTGTAACACTGCTGCCCATATAGGGAGGATGTCTTCCATACAGGAAAGGTAAAGGGGAAATGCCCACATGATGTAGTCATTTATAGTAGTGGGTTGCTATGACATTGGCTATTGGAAGTACTATACAGCTAGCTGCATGCACTTAGCAAGTGCAGAACACAAATTGGTGCAGAGGCCATCACCTGATCATGAGCATCACCTACAAAAGCCATGCTGCAACCTATTCAAAAAAGCATGATTCAAGTGGTGATAGAGAGAGAGAGAGATATAGAGAGAGAGTGAGTGAGAGAGAGAGAGAGTGAGAAAGAGAGAGAGATAAATAAAAAAAATAAAAACAACAAACCAACTAAGGAAGATATCTCAGTGGTACACCGAAGACAGCAAAATAATAAATCAGGTATGTGAAACATGTCAGCATGTAATTTAATGTAGTACTTGGTCTATAATAATGGAATAGATGATGTTGAAATATTTATATGTGCCATCAAGACTTGCTGTAATGATGTCCTGCTGAACAACTGCTATGGACATAGCATCTGGCCTTGTGGGAAGTGGGCCATACCTGTCAACTGTGCAGATCTGCACAGAATGACAAGATTTAAGCCATCATATTGTTTGTTCTGTTTATCCAAACATGTATATTAGTCTGGCAAATAGCTGAAGATGGAAGTAATGAAGTCATGACAGACACATGAGTTTCAGACCCCAGCACCTTCAGAACATTCATGGCAATGTGAAATGTATCATGCACAAACTTCATAGGTTTGAAATAGGCATATCTACAATCTGTCCCTATATAGCTGCCCTAATGTCAGGCTGTGTCCACATGTGATGCTCTTTTTTGTAGCAAGGCAGTACAGCTGTGGAGGAAGGAGGTTGTGGAGTGTGTGGATCTGATGTCTGAATGCATCTATATATATATATATATATATATATATATATATATATATATATATATATGTATATACATTTTCCCTACTGTTGAATGACTGTGCTGCATGGCATGATATGTTTGGGAAAACATCACACATATCTGCAGCTCAGAAGGCTTAGTGGTAAATTGCTATGGCTATGGTGTGCAGGGTCCTGGGTTAGACAATTGCAAGGGCTGATAATTTATTTTCTGGCCAGAACAAGGGCTGTTGGATACAGAGTGATTAAGGCACCTGTATGCCATTGTAAGCAGGTGTGAAATGGACAGTTATGTATGGAGTGAAATTCATGTTGGGAACAGATTACCCTTTTTTGTTAAGGTGAGAGTAGGATGTTGGGGAAGGATAGAAGGCATATTTGGGTGGTAGGTTGGGTCAGAAAGACAAGGCAGCATACAGGGGCGGTATATGAAACATGTGGTGGGTAAACACCTTGGACAGGGAGGGGTGTTTTGAAATTAGAAGCCCCTGAGCCCCCAAATGGAAACAGTGGGACTGAGGTCACCACCCATGGGCAGTCACCACTGCACCTTCATGGCCCTGAATGTGGCTGTGCTGGGGGCTGAGCAGGAGGGGCAGGTTGACCCTCTAATTTTGTCACAAGGGCCTTAAGCTGGTGTAGCAGATCCCCCAATTATCTGCGGAGCTCCCCATGCACCAGTGCACCAGACCCTGGAGCTGACTTCAGATGATAGGATCCTGGCTGTGTGAGCTCCCAATGGTGGAACAAGCACTATCCCCTGAGGTGGTTACACCAGAAAGTAGTTCAGGACCAGCCGATGAGAAGGCCTTGGGGTGGGTGCCAGATGTGCTGTGGCCTAGTGCTACGGCCAGATGATGTGGGAGAGCTGGTTCTGCTGGGAACAGCCTTCCAAACATGCTATTGTGTTGCAGTTTTAGAACTTTTGTGGGTAGTAATAGTCAACATAATCCAGGGTTAGTTATAATAGCATGCATGGATATTCCCATTAATCCAAAACACCAGATTTGAAACAGTTGCATAGCAAACAGAGCACATGCACATGCATATATGGAACCACAGTGGCCATTACAATGGTATGCAGGTTACATTGTTAGCAACAGGACACCAATGATAGTGTTTCAACATGGAACATGAATATAAACATTTTTCAATATTTGTTGCACAATAGGATATATGTCCCAACAGTAGGTTTGGTGTAAACATACCCATTGATTTGTGTGTTCAGATTATTGTTGCAGATATGGTGGGGATGGAGAGAAATGTCAATTAACAACTATTATACCCTTTCAGTATGAGGTCCTCAGACCTTTTTTTCTTGTTTATGTCTTCCAGGTACCATGTCCCGGGAGCGTCTCCCTGCTTAGACTCCACAGGAGAATGAAATAATAATCAACTACATTGTGCATCACCACAGAACCCTCTTTTGGTGTATGGCCCATGATCTGCAGGAGAGGACTGCCCTGTGGAATTAGCTCATCCACACGGTAAACAATGTCAGCCTGCTTAACCACAGTTACGAGTAGGTGCATCATCATTGCATCATCATTGCATTGACCTCATCCACCACACCCATCAGTGTGCTGCTTCAGTTAGGAGGGATCAGCTAGCCACAGGTGGGGGTCATGCTATCCAGCCCCCACTGACATATGCTGAGGAGCTTCTCACCAGCGATGGGACACCCACCTGCCAGCAAAGCCAGGACCCTGATGATAGAATTGTGGAGGTGGGTGCTACCTGCACAGTAGATGAGGAGCGTGCAGATAAGGCCCCAGGGCACATGAGTAGACCACTGTTCCTTATCCATCTTCATCTGTAAATTATCTTCATGTATATGTCAGATAACATAGTCTGTTGCTGTAGTGTAGTAGTGAACAGATGTGCATAATCTCTAGTATTATGTGTTTGTACTGTTGTTGTACTGAAATGCTGCTCCCACCCTATACCATGCCACAGGTGTGACTACTGACATTACATCTCTCACACAACTATGTAGGTCCATCAAGTATACCTCTGGGGCAGCAGCCTGTAGCTGGTGAGTATGGAGTTTTTTTTGTTCGGGTTTGCCAATACACCGGCCATGTTATGGCTATGGTATTTGCCATGCACACATTTAACACACCTACCCATAATGCATGCTGTACATGTTCACTTATTGTTGCTGTTAACTGCACTGCATCACATGGGTCACCATGGTGGCATATCTGAGGGGTATGTAAGAGTCCTGCATTATACCTAACAACCTGCCATTGCAAGATGCATGGACAAATGGCCTACAGTCGGGACATGTCTGAAACATTACCCTTATATAGTGGCTACAACAGTTTATACACTGCTACTACAATGGCAACTGTTAGAGAGCTACACAATGGTGTATCACAATACCACATTCCACACCTTTTGCAACCTGTAATATGATCCTAACATGAGTAATGAATGTGTGATATGGAATCCTATGTTAGGACAAAAATATGGGGAATACATACCTTAACAAACACTGGAAGCATATGTGTGCACGCACTCCAAATAACATATTGTGGAAGCAGCGTTTGAGGTACTGACGGCATTCACTCTTCTTGAATATGCACCTTCCATCAAGTATTCACTCTTCTTGAGTATGCACCTTCCATCAAGTACAGGGCCTCAATGTCACACCAAGTAATGGTCTGCTGTTCAAGAAGTATGACATTTTCCCACTCGCCTGCAACAGAGGCAGCCGTGGCTTGCACATATCTTACAAACCATGGAATGGATCCCATATCCAAAAGGTAGCACTCAGGAGTGGGAGATGTAGCTTTACCTCACCATTGCATATACCATGGCAAACAGTGCAGTCATGTATGTGACTATGAAGTATGGGACAACATGAATGTAGAAAATAAACAGATCCCTATCCAAGACAGATGACAACACATGTTGCAAACCGGTCACAAAACCTGTCCAGAAACATACAACAACACTGAGGGACTTTCAGGAATGTCTAGCAAGTACTGCCTGTGCAGCACCTGTGTCAACAATTGCCTGGACTCTGCGTAAGTGGACCTATGGGTTAGGGTAATCAGATGGAAGAGTTGTTCCACAGGAAACATCATCCAGAGCTCTCTACAGGTAGCATAATGCATAACATCAAGTCTCCAAAAGGCATCTACTGCAATGTGTAATGGTATACCGAGACCAAGACCGAAACCAACAGACAGTATTAATAAAGATGCATGTGGTGCACAAGCAACACCTCACTTCAACTCAGGCCCACCATCCCCATCTGTACCTTGCTGGTGCCAGTGTACACCTTTGCTGTTCATTAGCAGGAACTAGGCCATGTTCTGCATTTGGAACACTGCAAAAATGACACTCATGTGTGGCCCATAGTTGTCAAGCATCTGCAAAGAAGGCTGAGGATGGGGAGGGGTATCATCCTGAAACACAACAGTGAACTGAAGTATACATTCAAAGCTTGCCAAGAATGGCTGTATCTGAACACATTCAAGTTCATGAATTGTGCCAGACATAACCCTGACTCCACAGCAATAGTGAAGGGACTGTGTGACCTCAAAGGCCTGTGCACATGAACTGACCTTCCAATCCAACAGAGTTGGGGGACATTTGTAGGGGGAAGTGACCAAATAATGGCAAGTGAAGATGTGCCATGCTAGTATACCCCTCCCAGGAATAGTGACTGCTGTAGTTCACTTAACAGGTGCTGCAACAAACCATCATGTTAAGGGTGTGCACACTTATGCAATCCACATATTGTATGCATCTAAACCAGCATCTGCACAATTAACACATTTGTTTGATACTGTATTTGATTGCACAGGTCATATGTCTCATATCAGGTGTGTGTAATGTTAACATATGCAGTGTTGTGGCCCCATTGCATATCAGGGAAGAGGCTGGCATGTCAATAAGGGTGTGTATATTTCTCATAGCCACAGTAAGCTTTGAAGGTTGTCAGTGTAATTGGATTTTATTGCTCATACATGCACTGCTGCTAAGATCTGCAAATCAGAGGTCAGGCATTCACTATTGACATATGTCCTCGTATCATCTCAGGTATGTGTCAGACAAACACAAAGGGGCTGTAAGCAACAGAGCAAACATAACTGCCACACATATACACATTCAGCAATGGTATGTACACTCATGAAGTATGGTGCACAGTACATGCCAGAGTGCTGAACAGGTGCACAGCAATACTGTACACATGGGTGCAGTGTGTTCCAGGGGAAGGGGCATCACCTACTAACACAACTCATGCATCACAGAGATGTATAATGTTGTTAACAGGGATTGAGTATAGCTGCAGTGCATGCTGTTGAGTGCCATATGTCATGCATGTTGAATGTTGGGTAATGAGAGGTCTGTGTAATATCTTTGTGCCACCTCACCTGTAAGAGAGTGTGTGTGTGTGTGTGTGTGTGTGTGTGTGTGTGTGTGTGTGTGTGTGTGTGTGTGTGTGTCTTTGTGTGTGTGTGTGTGTGTGTGTGTGTGTGTGTGTGTGTGTGTGTGTGTGTGTGTGTGTGTGTGTGTGTGTGTGTGTGAGTGTGTGTAGAGGTAAGCAGTGATGTACAGGTTTTAAATTAAGTTTTTTGTTTTTCCCTCACAGGTGGCGAGGTGGGGTCAGGGTCCCTCCTGTAGGCAAACTGATGTTAGTGTCCATACAGACTCTGACAATGACGATAGGTATGGTGAGGCACAGGCAGGGTCATCAGGGGCTGAAGCTGTGGAATCAGTTGACATCCCATTGTTAACAACCCCATCCCTGCACACAGTCACATTGCCTATACATACCCCATCACCAGTGGCCATAGATGAAAGACAGTTAGTGGGTGGTGGCATGGGACAGGACAGTGTGGTGACTATGGCAAGTGTGTCTATACACAGCATCCATAGCCGGATGCCCAGTGACGTACCACAGAGGCAGATGTACAGGGGTGATTGTAGGAAGGTTGCTGACCATCATGCCCCTGGCAGAAAAGCCACAGCAGGTGTCACCAGACACATGTTTTTGACCATCTTGGAGGCACAGGCATGTATGGAATGTTATACCACACAGAGTCTGAGGCTCCAGAGGACTACTCATTCTGCTGTACTTGACAGCATCCGTGATCTTGCAAGTGCCCACCATTGTTTTGCAGAGATCTTGGATATATGATTGGGTGAGATGGTGGGAATCCTTGACCATGCAATGTCTGTGATAGAGCATATGGTGGGAGTAAGGCGACAGCCACGTGGACATAGTTCAGCAACACCAACAGGTGGAGGTCTATGTGGACGTGCAACAAGTCATAGCCACTCCTGTAGTGGCAGTACCAGCACCAGCACTGCAGGGGGGTGCTGTCCACACCACAACACAACATAGCAGGACAGGAGCACATGGTCCTGATCTGTCCCAACAGGGACCAGGATCCAGCGGACATTTGTCATCATCAGGGGAGTGTACCATATCTGGACTTGTACCTGTCAGGCATAGTTCTTATGTGCATGGCTGGAGACAGTGAAATGCACACCTTGCCATGTACAGTCTGCAGCTGTCCAACAAACCCCTGTATAGGCCTGCCATATGGCAGAATTGTATGCATACATACACACACACATCACCAACACAGCTAGGACACCTCCATACCTATACACATCACATCTGCACAGCGCAGTTGATAAAGAACCCCCTAACACACACATGATGTCAACCAAATGGCTCAGGCTAGATCTCTGGCAAACCCACAACACACCCTGTGCATATGATGATAGCTGTGCCACATCCCTGTCATCCATACCATCAATGCAGGGGCATGCTAAATGTTTCTGATGCACAGGGTGCATGTACTAAGGTTTAGCAATGTAATGCTGTTTAACATGTTTTCAGCTGGAATGTTTAATGCTTACATTTGAGGTTGTGCTTTACAGCCATGATGCATTAGAGCTGTTATTAACACTGACTGATTGTGATCTCCATAATGTATACAGTTTGTGTTGTAGGCATCTATGTGTTGTTTCTTGCAAGGGGCATGGCACTGTGGTGACACATTCACTGTGTCATATCCTGGGTACAGTTGAACACAAGTAAAAGGTCTGTATAACGGTTACAGCATGTGCCACATGGCTGATAGGTCTGAAGGCTGTATACAGGTGAGTGCATGGTGGCTGATGTCAGCAGCCCTTCTACAGTGGATAATGGTTAGCGTACTGGGTGGCACACACCACATGTTTGTATATAACACACACACACACACACACACACACACACACACACACACACACACACACACACACACACACACACACACACACACACACACACACACACACACACAGGCTTTGGTGTTGATGCAATACACAGGGAATACTGTATACATGGATGTACTTAATTTTGCAGTGAACCCATTTTATCTTATGTAATTCCACCAAGATAAAATAGGCAAAACATCACATCAGTAAATAATCAGTCTGCTAGTTTAATGTTTTGATGACGGTACTGGCAGGGTATATATTCTCTTCCCAATGTAGTGCAATTCTGGAGTTGGTAAACATAGATGTGCTGGTGTGGGTGTCACAGCCCTCCACTTTGGAGGGTTTGGGGTGGTGTAGAACCGCACATAGTGCGATTGACAACTACTTAACCTGTTAACATAAACTATACAGTATTACAGCAGACTAAGCAGGGGGACACACACAGCAATAACCCCAATGAGGGTAGCTGTGCCCAAAACATTCACACTCAACTATATATACCAACGCCAGTATCGCTGTACAGCTGTACACTGGGGAAGAGAGCATTTATACATCTACTGCTAGTTTGATGGAATGAATTTTCACAAGATGATTCCTTTGAAATGTTAACATTTGCCAGTCAGTTCTCAGACAGATGACCTCCTGGGACATGTATTTCCTGCAAAATGAAGTAGATCCCTTCACATATACACACACACTTACTTGGCAACACTGAAAGTAGAACTCCTACCTAGGTACTTATTTCTACTACTGTGTTTGGCCTTAATTGCACACAACACACAGTTTTTAAGATGAGGTGTGTCCCGAGTTTCTTGTTAAGTGAAGAACATCACCAGGCCTTGTACAGTATGGTAAAGGAAGATATACTGGGTATTAATGAACAATACATAGTATGACATCCTGTCATATACACATTGACAAACACATAACAGTCATAACACGTCTGAGAGACCTGGGATTATCTGTGCTAACTACCTTGTCAGTGAGTCCATTCTGTTACAGATAATTTGCACACAGCACATGCATCATTGGGCTGGATAGTGTAATCAGTTTCCTGTATAGTTAATGGTGACAGTGGTCCTCATACAGTGGACCTTGGGACATGTATAGGGGGTACCATGGTGTAAAGACAGCATACTCAGCACCCACACTCCACATTGGATATTTTACTCACTGAAACCCATGATAATACTCTGACATATCCACAATCACACATTGACCAGGAATGCAATACAACCCCTTGTCTATTTCATCAGTGAAACTACAGAGATATGAATTTATTGCATGTGCCACAGAGATAGTAGGATAATGGTTTGTCATGGCTTTCCTAATGTCAGCAACATCACTATCCCTTATACTGTATGGCAAGGTGTATTGTATTTGGAGAATTTGGCACCAGAATGCTGTATCCTACAAATACATACACTTGCATACATACACACACTTGCCAGGACTCAGAGGGTAAACCATGCCTATCAACAACAGCATTGGGCTGGTACTGCAAGCTCCAGGTAGCCCATAGGGTGAAGAGTGCAACAAGGTACATTTAATGTCCATTAAAGCGGCAGCAGTTTCTAACTATGGCAATGGGGGCTGTAGTGGATGAGAAGGCCCACAGGGTATTATCAACTACAAGTTTATAAACACACAGACACTGTTATACTCAGTAATGCACACTAACACATTTGTTAGTAATGGGGTCCATAGGTCCAGGTGTTCCTAAGTGTGTGCCAGGATCATGTCCATGGAGAGATGAAAAGAGTAGGGCATGTGGGTACACTGACATCATGCCACCTGACATTTGTCAGCAGGCCATTTATCAATTAATCCCACGTGCATGATCCCCAGGGTGACAGCTAAATGCAACATCCAGTCATCTGGTTGTCTCTTGCAGAGGGCCAGTGAGGTGCTCCAATTGACATGTATGCAACATATGTTGCATTACATGGTCAGTGTCTGAGTTAGAGACCTGTACCCAAGCATGTTCTGTTGACTGTGGTAGACTAGTTGAGGTATCCATGGCATGTGGTGTATACAGGGTGGGGTTTCCTAGCTGTGGCATTCTTAACACACCTGCGCAGACATGTCAGTGTCAGTCAAGCATAGATTGCCTGTTAGCAGCCAAGATGGATACCTGACATCTGCACATCTGTACAGAGGGCAGACAGAATTCAGCTACCCAACATGTTATGCATTAGGATGAATGTTTTGACACATAGACATCTGACACTGATAGGTACGCCATTACTACATGACAGCAGCCCTCAATGACTTGCCCTATACACATAGTGTATGTATATATATATATATATATATATATATATATATATATATATATAAAAAAATATATATATATATATATATATATATATATAAAAATATATATATATATATATATATATACATATGTGTGTGTGTGTGTGTGTGTGTGTGTATGCATATGTATATATATATATATATATATATATATATATATATATATATATATATATGTGTGTATATATATATATATATATATATATATATATATATATATATATATATATATATAAAAACTAACATATGCCCATAACATGTATCTAGTGGAGTCATACCTCAGCACCGATAGTCACAACCTCTTAGTTCAAGGGGATGTAATGTAAGTATTGCAGGTATAAATGTAGAATGTTGCTATAGTAACAGGGGTTGTGTTAACAGACATGTTGTGTGGGAAGTCACTTCTGATACTGACATGTATGCCATCAGTTACTGACAGACATCATAAGATCATCATAGTGAAGTACCACACAAATCACACTAATGATCCTGTGGAATAGAGCAGAGATATGACTAATAAATGTGGACAGTCTGACACAATCTGGTCAGTCCAGAAGTATACACAGAACTCCTTAGTGCAAGACATGTGGACCAAGCCTGACAAAGTGGATGCTTACAGCCATGTAAATGGGGATATCACAAAAATTCTGGAATAGATAAGCTCACACAGTTGATCCATTCACACACTCCTCTCTGTCCTAACACATATTAACCAGAGGATCAGAGGTCCCAAGCCCGCATACTTCCCACTAGTTAGTTAGTGACGTACATCTTTACAGCATCCCATTGGTTTGTCAGAAATAAGCAACTGTTATGGTGGCCAGGCAACAGCACATCTGACAAATAGCTGGACATAACATCACACTAGGTAAATACACTGAGCTGCTAGGCATGTCACAAAGCACTGTGCAAACTACAGGCAGACTGTCACAACACTTATCCAAGTTTCCTATGGGGGAATACACATGTACTTTCAAATATATCAGGCACTACAGACATGTAACAGCATGGAGTAACAGACACCAGTGTGAAAGTGCATACCCACAACCTATCTGAACACAGTCACAGTCACATTATGCTAAGCCTAATTACAGTATATGGACTGAGTGAACAAAACCATCCTCATATGTGCCACTCACATACTAACCCTACATATACTGGGCCAATACACAGTGTAGTCTGATGCCTAACTGTGGTATGGGACATGTCTCAGTCTGGCCCTACAAACATGTACGCAGATAGGGTACCATAAACTGGAACATCATGCAACATCAGATAGAACAGCACCAAGAACAATGACATCTAACGCAATCTCTACACAGGCCAAGTAACATATTCACAATACACACTCTGTCAATAATCACTATAAGCACACAGACCTCAATATTGTGCACACTACAATAGAATGTCCAGGTTTTGTCCTCAAATATAAGGCCTACTATACATAACATGTCTAGCAGTCTGATATCTCACTGGCTTATCAGGTATGATGTCAGTAAATAATGTAGTGCACATATGCACCTCTTACTGCATGACATATGGACAAAGGGTGAAAGACTTGGGGGACGGAGGCACAAACACAGGGCCAATATTGACAAATTACTGTGATAAACTGAGAAATTTTCTGGTGTAACAGGGTTTGTTGTGACATATCTCTTCTGAGGGGTATGAAGTCAGTAACTCACATGGATGGCAACATGTACTGTCTGCGATCATCAGAGTATGCTACTGCATTTCTAAAGATAGGAAATGTGTGAGTAACACACCACATATAAGACTCTAAACTCTGGCCAGTCTGCAGATAGCCCTACAGATGAGAGTTTACCTTCCTCAATCACATAACACTGTCATGCCAGACTTTAAATCATGTAGAACAGCCATATCCACACAAACCCTGTTAAACCAACATTACTTCAAATGTAGAACAGCAATACTTACATTCTGTCCCCATGTCTGGAACATCCCCCTCCTGTTTGTTGGCCTGTCTCCACAGTGTATGTTGTAAGAGGTATTTCCAACTACCCTCGGTGATGCAGTTTGTCAAACACCCACATGAAGTCCTTCTCACAGTGAAGGAAAACGGCCAACACCCACATGAAGCGCTTAGCTATAGGAGTGTGTTTCCATGCAATTGGCTATAGGAATGATACCACAGGTGTTCCACATGCAATTAGCAAGTGGGGGACTGAAATTCCTGCACTGGCCATCAGTTGATCATTACTTAGAAAACTCAAGCTGCTGCCTATGCAAAACATATGTACTTTTCCACATCCACCAGAGAGGAAGAGAGAGAGAGAGAGAGAGAGACCGAGACAAAGTAAGAAAGGAAGGTAGTAAGAGAGTAAGAGCCAAGCGTGCTTGTGTATGATCTGTGGGTTGAGAGTGGTATCTGGGTATTATAACTGTTGCCTACATTGTTTACTAACACATAATGTCACATAGTAATTGCACATGGCTGTACACATTTATGGCTGAGGATTGTCTACAACAACCTCTATAGTATTTGTAAACTGTTGGCCTTGTAATGTGGAGAATGGGACATGTAGGTCCTCAATATAATGATGTAGCAAAACCCACTCTGCAATGGATCCTGTTCTTACACAATCACCCCAACACCCACACAGGATACTCATCACACACACACACACACACACACACACACACACACACACACACACACACACGCACACGCACACGCACACGCGCACACACACACACACACACACACACACACACACACACACACACACACACACACACACACACACACACACACACTTATCAGTACTGAGTTGTAAACCCCTACCTCACTCTGTATTACTATTACAATGTTACGCAATTATTGCATGCGCCATGGAGCATACATGCTGGAGAGCCTTCCAAAGGTATCTTTGAAGGTGAGTGACATCAGCAACAGTGCTAAAAGAGAGATAAGGGAAGTGTAATAAGTGTGAATGTCCACAAAAGCAAGTGTCAACAAGACACACAAACACACACACACACACACACACACACACACACACACACACACACACACACACACACACACACACACACACACACTGTCAGGAAAACACACACATTATCACAGTTGGCAGGATCAGGATTAAAACTTCTACCTAACTAGTTTACTACACTACAGTGTTACACAATTATCTCAAGTGCCACTGAGCTTATATGGCTGATATATGGCCAAAGGGTTATTTCAAGGTGACTGACATCAGCACGCCTGGTAAGGTAGGGCAACGGGAGGTGTAGTGATTGTGAATGGCTTCAAAATCATTAATCTCCACACACACACACACACACACACACACACACACACACACACACACACACACACACACACACACACATTTCCAGTACGGAGATGCATAGGTTCATTGATTCACAGGTGTGTAGTAAGTGAATGGGCCTGACTACTGTGCAAGGCTAGGCAAAGGGAATACCTTGGCATCAGGCCACATGACAATGGTCTCCAGTGTGGCTCAGGAGTTTAGTCCCTGGAGTGGTCCCCACAGGTGGGTATTGCATTCACCATCCACTCTTCTGGGTTAGAATTGTGGGTGGCCAGTGATTTGCACTGCTTCCCATGTATGTGATTTATATTCCATAACATGGACAGTGTCTGGGTTGTGCATGTCTCACACGCATGTTCTTTGACATGTGGAAGTGTACTTGAGGTCTCTGGGGCATGTTGTGTGTACAAATTGTTATCTTCTGATGTAGCATTTCTGACCTCATTTGCGGAGACCTGCCTATGGAACTGAAGTTGTGCTTGCAACTACATTGACAGCATGATACAGGAATTCAATGTTGTTAGTGGCATCTGTCCATACAGGGCATGTGTATAAGACATGGTACACCCATTGTGGGTTACATTTGCAGACTCTATAGTTGTTGCAGGCGTCTAGTGGGGAACATAGGAAAAGGACCACTGTAAGCATTTATTTGCCTACTGTAGAGATGGAACAGGGTGCCATGTCCTTTTACTTGCTGGATAACACACAGTCAGGAGATGTAACACATCACAGTTCTTTCTGACTCAGTGGCACTGTTGTGGTCAACAGGCGTGTAGTCCACTGCAATCACACCATGGTTACTATCTGTGAGGCAATATGCAGGGAACTACCAATATGGTGGTTGTTGCCTAGCCAAATGAGTTTGTGTATGAGACATGGGTGGAGAGTGTTCTCTGAGTAATACAAGGGTTTCTTATATTGTTCACCAATCCATAATGTCACATGTAGAGCTATGGAGTCCCTACACCAGCCTCTCTGGCGTTTGACATATGTTGTAAGGTGGACATTGTGACATATACTAGGTCCTCAATATAATAATTTAGCAAAAGCCACCCCACAATGCATCCTGTTATTACATAATCACAGCAACCTCCACACAGAATAGTGATGACAGACACACCAATACTTGGCAGTACTGAGATTCAAACCCCTACCTAGTTATGTATTGCTACCACAGTGAGCGAATTTATCGCACGCACCATGGAGCCTATGGAAGGGATGGTGTCCCAAGGTAGTTCTAAGGTGAGGAACATCACCAGCCCTTGTAAATATTGACA
>NC_056746.1:1212961891-1212966891 GCF_019279795.1 Protopterus annectens
TATAACATTACACAGTTATCGCATGCACCATGGAGCTTATAGGGCTGGCCTTTGTCCAATGGGGTATTTAAATGTCACTGACATTAGCAGGCTTGCTAAAGAAGAGCAATGGGAGGTGTAGTGTCTGTGAATGGCCTCAAAATCATTATTCTTTGCACACACAAACACACACATACACTTTCACAGTTGTCATGTCTGCGATTAGAACTTCTACCTAACCACTATATTATATTACAGCATCACACAGTTATCGCAAGTGCCACAGAGACTATGGGGCTGAGAGCTGGCTAGAGGGTTATCTCAAGATGACTGACATCAGCATGAGTGCTAACATGGGCTATGAGAAGTGCAGTTTGTGTGAATGGGCCATAAACCCTCCCTCTGGAAACACACACAACACTCAGTCACACACAACTTTACATTTGACAGGACTGGGTATACAAATGCTAGATGAATGATGATTTGTACTATCATGTTACACAGTTATCACAAGCACCACAGACTATAGGGCTGAGGGCTACCAAAACCAAATGTCTACATTGATTGACATTGGCACATCATGTGATATTGGCCAATTGGATGTGTGGAGGGTGGGACAGGCCTCATGATGGCATTCTCTTTGTCACTGTTTACCTCTCTCTTCTCCACATCTCTGTGTATGTATGTTTGACCTACTAAAGTGTGTTGGCCTTGGATTTGTGTGAGTATTCCTATCCAATGTGTGTGCAAAGCATGACTGGTGTGTAATGTGGTGTGTGTGCACAGACATCTGCGACTGACAGATATGTGTAGTCCACTGTTGTTGTCAGACATGGGCTTCATTTCTCTAAAGTGTTGGAGCATGCCCAGTATGACCTTCTGTATTTTGTTGTCAGCCATGGGCTTCATTTCTCTAAGTGTAGGAACATGCCCAGTATGAACTTCTGTATTGAGTGTGTGAATCCATTCCAGGTAAGTTGTACTCCAGTGCAGGATTTTGTGTTCTACACCTACAGCTAGCAATCTGTTTCTGCAGGATATGGGTTGACAATATGGAGTCACAATGGGCGAAAGATAGTGGGATACTGTAACTATTGTGTCTGTGCTGCTTGTGTTACATGGCTGGTGTTAGTAAAGATATTTAGACATATGTACTGTTTTACACTGTGATGTATTATGTCATCAACTACTGACAGATATACTTATTTTCTCACAGTTATTTCCTGGGAAATACATGATGAATGAAGCTGTGTCCAGTATTGTGGTCTGCAGCCTACACATTCTTGCATACTCATGCCATTCTGGAGGAGTAGCTGCAGACACTTGCTGATAGGTCTGTGTAAATTGTCCAGAACCTTAGAACCTTGGTACTGTGGTACTTATACTTATACTTTTTAGTAACATTTTTAAATGCCTTGGTTACCACCTATTTATGTTTTAAGTTGTAAACATATATGCATTGATTTTTAATAGACCAGATAGTCATGTAACATGGATATATACATATGTGTTCACTTTTTGATCGATTGAATAACTTACTCTGCTCTTTTATATTTTTATGTGATTTTAGTAAGCATTTATATCTTTATATAGTTTATTATTATACAGTACAACTAACTTTTGAGTATCAGGTTTTATTTTTGATGGGTAGACTGGGTTTAGTGAATTAATCTATTTTACCACTGTTCACTAAATCGTCTATTTATAGATTTATTTATTTATTATTATCATTATCCACATATGGAAGTGGTGCTGAAACCTTGATAGTCATGTTTATAGTTGTTTCAAACAGATTTACACATATCTATATTCAAACTCAGAGAGCTTGAGTCTATATATATTTTTAAACACACGTTTGTTTGTTCACAATGTATTTATATGCCGTTTTAAAATACGGACAATGCTTTATGCTTATATGTGCCAGCATATATTTACATCTTGAGTTTTAGAGGTTCTGTATCACAGCTTACATTTGTTTATATCTATCAACATTCATGGTCATTTACGTTTAAGTCCATAGTTAGTTTTACTATTTTATATACATTGATTTTTATCATTTAGTTAGTTATATGCTCCGGACTCATTTTCGGTACATATTTGATACAAGTGTATGTATTTTAAATGAATTGTTTATTAATTCAAATGCGTTTTTATATTAATTAATTATTTGCACAAGCACTTTATTCACCTAGGAGTAGTAGGTTGCTCGTTTCATTTGATAAGTTTTAACAAGTTCATTTTTTTTTACATATATATATATATATATCTGTTTTAATGATTCACACTATATGACACCTGTCTTTATTATGATGTTTTTCTCCATATGACAGTTATAAGAGTGTTTCATATGGGGACGAGGCACTCTTTTGTTGACTTAGAAAAACATCTCTATATGATTCATATACATTGTATGATTCTCCATCGCACAGAGTGCGGTCACTGACAATATTATGCCAGAGTTGGTATTTTACATGTTCAGTAATTCTAGTAGTTAATTCTTTCGATAATCAGGGTGTTTGGACATTATATATTAGCCTTTGAACTAAGTTACATTTAGTTTCACCCCGGATTATATTGAATGTATAGTTTTCAATACAATCATAGTTAAGAGCTTCTTAGGATATTTCTTTGAGATGAATTATGTCATTTTTTGATGGTTCACATTATATTCATGTAAAAAATGTTATATATAAACTTTTTACACAGACCTGTTGAGCTGTATATATAGTGTTGCACCATCCGGTGTTAAAACCTGCTCTTGTTGCTATGGTTTTAAAATGTTTTAGGTTGTTTCATTTGATTCATTGTTTCATTGGTTGATTGAGTGCATTGTTTAATTAAAGAGAATTTACTCAACGTATATATATATAAGCACTGTATAATAGATAATTTGTGTTAAGGATCTGAAGAAGCGTGTTTGATACAGGTGAAAGTGCTTGTCCGAATAAATACTTTTCCATTTATTGTGGTGGTCAGACTCCAGTTTGTTATTTCATTCTTTCTCTGTGTATGTATGTTTGACCTACTAAAGTGTGTTGGCCTTGGATTTGTGTGAGTATTCCTATCCAATGTGTGTGCAAAGCATGACTGGTGTGTAATGGGGTGTGTGTGCACAGACATCTGCAACTGACAGATATGTGTAGTCCACTGTTGTTGTCAGACATGGGCTTCATTTCTCTAAGTGTAGGAACATGCCCAGTATGAACTTCTGTATTGAGTGTGTGAATCCATTCCAGGTAAGTTGTACTCCAGTGCAGGATTTTGTGTTCTACACCTACAGCTAGCAATCTGTTTCTGCAGGATATGGGTTGACAATATGGAGTCACAATGGGCGAAATATAGTGGGATACTGTAACTATTGTGTCTGTGCTGCTTGTGTTACATGGTTGGTGTAAGTAAAGATATTTAGACATATGTACTGTTTTACACTGTGATGTATTATGTCATCAACTACTGACAGAAATACTTATTTTCTCACAGTTATTTCCTGGGAAATACATGATGAATGAAGCTGTGTCCAGTATTGTGGTCTGCAGCCTACACATTCTTGCATACTCATGCCATTCTGGAGGAGTAGCTGCAGACACTTGCTGATAGGTCTGTGTAAATTGTCCAGAACCTTAGAACCTTGGTACTGTGGTGGCCGAAGATCCCCTGCTTGTACATCTATCAACATAACAGAATGGCCATATCCTGCTGTGGCCATACCTCTCAGCTGTAGAGATTCACCCAGGTTACCCAGAGGCAGGGCTCATATATCTGGTCAGTTCCCCTTCACATTGTGGTTTATGAGTGGGTTTCTAGCCACCCATTCACGGTTTTGCAGGCAGGGGTAGTATGGCCACACATCAGAGTTTCAGACTTCACACACTCCATGGCGTACATACTGCTACACTCCCCACTCTGTTATTCTATCCTCTTCCTAACATTATGTGAGTGATATCTGAGAGGTATCCCTGTAGTTGTCCCTTCATCCCAGCGGTATTTAGGGGTTGGTCCATAATTCATGCAGTAGGACATGGTGGGCACACACCTGGGATTTGTTGAAATGGCCTTGCATTTGTGTTCTGTGGACTGTGTTATGTTGTTAGTTGGGACCCCATGAGATAACATACATTGGCAGTATGGGTGAGGCACACGCCTTTGACAGCGAACTGTAGGGTATTTGGTAGTGATGCAGGCCATCTGTAGCAGGCCAGTGCATTCTGTCACTCCTACAGCCCCAGGCTGTGAGCCACTGGATTCCACTGGGGTGACAGGGTAAGTGTGCGAGGTGTTAATGGCAATAGTTCATGTCCATATTAATTCATTGTTCTGAATGCTGGCAGGGTGCTCCTTACAGCTAGGGACACACCTGCATGGGACACCTCTTCAGCATGCTGCATTCTGTGGGTATTTCCATACAGAAGTGGGGGGTCATACTGTACTCATTCACAACAGCATGGATATGACCTGTGATAAACCTGTGGCTGATGATGGGGTGAGCTGAGGTCATGTGTGATATGGAAGCTTCTTGCAGCTGACTCACAGATATACGTGGGACATTCCCCTTATGCTGTCTTGTGCGGGAACATAGGCAGTCTCTCATTACTTCATAACTGTGCCTTTTGTGGTCTGCCAATGACTGGCCAGACTACATCAGTATTCCATACTACACAGACAACTAATGTGCTGCTAGCCTGTATGTACAATTCCAAAGGTGTGTGCAGTTGACAGTTACATTTTATGTACTCTGTCTAGGGTACTTCCACCTGTGTACTGTGTGTGTATGTCTGGGCCCACATTCATGGCATGTCCATCTTTCAGAGGGTGACAGATATTGACATCTGAACAATGAGTATGGATGACTGCTGAATTGGGTCTTGCTGGGATGCATTATGGTTGGCACTGCAGTTGTCAGAACATGTCCCTGTCATCGACAGTACTGGCCATAGGCCACCGGGACACAACCCTCCATGCCTACATGCTGACCACATCCACACAATATACAACACGCAACAACCTAACACACAGGGCCCTGC